>NC_057795.1:43718149-43850387 GCF_018294505.1 Triticum aestivum
TCAAAAACGTTGAGCGCGAGCGAAACACCCACTGGGCCGGCTGTCGGCAACCCAGCGGAGCCGGTTGGTGAGAAGCCGGTCGTGTGGCTATCTTTAAAGTGACGGGCCGGGTTGGTCGACCCGACAACCTTTAACTTAGCGTTTGAAACACGCGGAGGCTCTGGCCCGTTGTGCTTGTCAGCCGACAGCCGAAGCCGGGTCTGTGGCTTAGGGCAAAGTGGGGGGGGGGCGCCCTTAGCGCATCAGAAATTACCAAGGAAGGCGACGGGTGGCGATTGAGCCGGCCAGCCCCCGAGCCCCCAGGTCGGGCGAGTCGGATCGGTGGCCGAGTTTAGGAGCATGGTGATGCAAAAAAGTAGGGACACAATAATTTGGTTGACAAAAGGTAGCCCCTGAGTCTCGTTCGGGGACACCGTAGTTTCATACGTTTACAAAAGGCAGCGATACATACATTCATACGGCTAACTGTAAAACAGGCGGAGGAGTTTTGCGTTCCACTGCCGGGTCGTTTCTTCTCCAACGGTGTTTCTCTTGCGCTTGTTTGGCTTGCGTGCGTCAATGGGGTAGTAGGTGTTGCGGTCGCGCAAGGCCCAACTCACGAAGAATGGGTCCTCCCATGGAGGGCACAGCTTGTGCTGGCCGGCTTGCTCTTGGACAAGTCAGAGGACGGGGTCGCCCTCGCGGAACGCGAGGAGCTTGATCTTCTTGTTGTGGTAGTGCCTCGGGCCTTGCTGGTAGATGGCCGAACGGCTGAGTGCTAGGAGGCAGGCTTCTTCGAGTAGGTCGACACCATCTTCACAAGCTTCCTTGGCTTCGGCTTCGGTGTACATCGCGACACGCGGCGAGTCAAACTCGACGTCAGTCGGGATGATGGCTTTGGCTCCATAGATGAGGAAGAATGGGGTGAACCCGGTCGACCGGTTCGGCGTGGTTCGAAGACTCCAGAGAACGGCCAGCAATTCGTCGAGCCAGCTACCAGGTGAGCAGATGAGTGGCTCGATGAGCCGCGTCTTGATGCCGGACAGGATGAGGCCGTTGGCCCGCTCGACCTGCCTGTTGGACTGCGGGTATGCAACGGAGGCCAGGTCGAGGCGGATGCCGGAGACGGAACAGTATTGCTCGCCCTTGGCGAAGTTGGTGCCGTTGTCCGTGATGATGTTGTTCGGCATACCGTAGCGAACCGCTATGTCTTTGATGAACCGGACGACTGTTGGCCCGTCCAGTTTCTTGATTGGCCGTGCTTCAACCCACTTCGTGAACTTGTCCACTGCCACCAGCAGATGCGTCATTGCCGCCTCTGGCGGTTTTGAAGGGTCCCACCATGTAGAGTCCCCAGACCGCAAAGGGCCAGGCGATCGGAATGGTGCGGAGAGCTGACGCCGGCTGGTGGCTGCGCTTGCTGAAGCGCTGGCATCCCTCACACTTGAGAATGAGCGACTCGACATCTTGGAGGGTCGTGGGCAGTAGAAACTGTGGCGGGAAGCCTTGGCCACCAGGGATCGCGATGCGGCGTGGTGCCCGCATTCGCCCTGGTGTATGTCGAGGAGGATGTCGACGCCCTGTTCCTGCTCGACGCGGCATTGGAAGACACTGGTGGAGCTGCGCTTGACGAGCTCGTTGTTGATGATGTTGTAGGCGGATGCCCAACGCTGCACTTGCCGGGCTTTGGTCTCATCCATGGGGAGAACCCCGTTCTCCAGGAATTCTGAGATTGGCAGGGCCCTAGATGGAGCCGTCACCACGGAGAAGACGACCACCAGGGCGGCTTCCGAGTCGGGAACCTCCGGGCCGGGTTGAGCAGCCCCCGGGTCGGGGATGGCAACGGCCGGGTCTGGGGCGACGATGGCTGGGTCGAGCTGAGCAGCCCCCGGGCTAGGTTCGGCAGCCCCTGAGCCGGGTTCAGCAGTCCCTGGGCCGGGTTCAACAGTCCCCGGGTCGGGTTGGGACGCGGACGGGACATCTGGAACGTGGATGGACTCGGAGTCCGGCGACAGCTTGATGGACGGCTTGTGTAGGTGCTCGAGGCAGACGCCGGACGGGATGGATTGCCGGGACGAGGCGATCTTGGTGAGCGTGTCAGCCGCTTCATTCTCCGTGTGCGGAACATGGAGGAACTTGCAGCCCTCGAAGGACCCGGACAACTTCTGGACGAGGAAGCGGTAGCTTGCCATGTTGGAGTCGCGGGCATCCCACTCGCCGGAGCACTGTTGCACCACAAGATCCGAGTCACCGTAGCACAGGATGCGCCGAATGCCGAGTTCCTTGGCAAGCCAGAGGCCATGCACAAGGGCTTCATACTCGGCAACGTTGTTGGAGGCGGTGAAGTGGATCTGGAGTGCGTAGCGGAGTCAGTCGCCCTTTAGGGACGATAGCATGATGCCGGCTCCTAGGCCGAGTCGCATCTTGGACCCATCAAAATGCATGCGCCAGTGCGTCGAGTCGGGAGGCGGTGGTAGGTACTAGGTGATGGGTCTCGGTCCAATCAACGAGGAAGTCGGCCAGGGCCTGAGACTTGATCGTGGTGCAGGGCTCATAGAGGATGGTGTGGCCGGCTAGCTCGAGCGCCCACTTGGCGACCCGGCCAGAGGCATCCCGGCACCCGATGATCTCTCCGAGAGGAGCCGTGCTGACCACGGTGATGACGTGCTCTTGGAAGTATTGCTTCAGCATCTTGGCGGTGAAGTACACGTCGTAACACATCTTCTAGTAGTGCGGGTAGTTCTGCTTGGAGTTGGAGAGCACGTCTCTCAGGTAGTAGACTGGGCGCTTGACGGCTTGGATCTTGCCCTTCTCTGGTTGCTCGACCACCAGCACCGTGTTGACCGACCATGAGGTTGCGGCTATGTAGAGCAACAGCGACTCATTGTCGGTCGGCGTGGCCAGGACTGGTGCGGTGGAGAGCATGCGCTTGAGGTCCCGGAAGGCCTCGTTCTCCTGGTCATTCCATTTGAACGACGTCGTCTTCTTCATTAGCTGGTATAGGGGTAGCGCCCTCTCGCCCAGCCGGCTTAGAAACCGGCTGTCTGAGGCCAAGCAGCCGGTGAATTTCCGGACATCGCGCAGCCAAGCCAGCTTGCGCATGTGCTCGATGGCCTTGATTTTCTCCGGGTTCGCCTCAATGCCGCGTTCCGAGACAAGGAAACCGAGTAGCTTTCCGGCTGGGACGCCGAAAACACATTTTTCTGGGTTGAGCTTGACCTTGTATTCGTGGAGGTTGGCGAATGTTTCTTTCAAGTTGTCGAGGAGCCTGAGGTGCTGCTTGGTCTTCACCATGATGTCGTCCACGTAAATGTGGGTATTGCGGCCGAGTTGCGGCAATAGGCATTTCTGCATGCAGCGCTGGAAGTTGGCGTCGGCGTTCTTCAAGCCGAACGACATGGTGATGTAGCAATACGCCCCAAAGGGCATGATGAAGGACGTCTTCAGGGCGTCGGTCGGGTCCAGCTTGATCTGGTGGTAGCCGGAGTAAGTGTCCAGGAAGGACAGGAGCTCGCACCCAGTGGTCGAGTTGATGACTTGGTCGATCCGCGGGAGGGCTAACGGATCCTTGGGACAGGCCTTGTTGAGGCTGGTGTAGTTGATACACATGCAACAGGTCTTGTTCTTCTTCACGACGAGGACTGGTTTGGCCATCCATTTGGGGTGAAACACTTCCATGATGAAGCCGGCCGCCAAAAGCTTGGCGACCTCTTCACCGATGGATCTTCTCTTCTCTTCGGAGAAACGTCGCAGGGGTTGATGGACAGGCTTGGCGTCCTTGCGAACATGGAGTTTGTGCTCGGCGTACTTCCTCGGGATACCTGGCATGTCCTTGGGAGTCCATGCGAAGATATCCCGATTCTCACAGAGGAAGTTAACGAGCTCGCCTTCCTATTTGCTGTCAAGGCAGACGCCTACGGCAACGTACTTGCTGCATGCAGCTGGGATCTTCCGGGTTCAGCTTCACTTTCTTGGTCTCCTGGGAGGGATTGAAGGCGGCTTCGTCGGCCGGCTCCTCGGTTGGGATCGGTGTGGCCGAGGCCTCGCCTGCCATGGCAACGATTCGGTCGAGCTGGCGCCGCTCCTCGGCAATGACCAGCGACTCGGCCAGCTTGGCACCGTCTCGGGCCCATTCCAGGGATTTGCGATAGTCGCCGGTGACGGTGATAAGGCCCTTCGGACCCAGCATCTTCATCTTCAGATATGCGTAGTGGGGGACCGCCATGAATTTGGCGAGCGCGGGTTGGCCCAGCAACGCGTGGTACGCGCTGGATAGGTCCACCACTTCAAACCATATCGGCTCACGCTGGAAATGGTTGTTGTCGCCGAACAGGATGTCTAGCCGGACCCGGCCAATGGGAGAGCAGGAGAGGCCGGGAACGATGCCGTGGAAGATCGTCCGGGTCGGCTCCAGGTCCTTGGCCTCGAGGCCGAGCTTGGTCATCGTGTCGCGGTAGAGGATGTTGATGATGCTGCCGCCGTTAATGAGGACTCGGGAAAAGTTGCACGTGCGTCACGCGACAATGGTGGGGTTGAGGACGAGGGCGTAGCCACCCGGATTCGGCATGACAGCCGGGTGGTCTTCCCGGGTCCAGGTGACCGGGCGGTCCGACCAGTGCATGAATTCTGGTTTGGCCGGGACGACGGTGTTCACCTCCTACTGAGGGAGGCGCTCGCTTCGCTTATCGTCGTCGAGGCTAGTGAAGACGACGTAGGCCGCGTTCTGGTCTGGGTAGGCGTCGTCCCGCATCACGCCGCCGGCCGAAGGCGGCGGTGGAGGCGGAGGCGGCTGTCCCGTGCCTGGAGCCAGAGCTGGAGCCGGAGGAGGCGGGACATCGCCCCTCATGATGCGCTTGGTGATTCCGCACTGCCAAAGTGTGTGCGTGGACGGCCTTGCGCTGCTGTGGTGCTTGCAGGGGGCGTCGAGCATCTCTTTGAAGCTCCTGTCGGGTTGCCACGCCGTCTTGCCGGTCTGCCGACGCTTGGCTGTCGGGTCCGCCGCGAGCTCGGCGACTGCGACGAGCCGGTTGTCATAGCGCTGCACCGGCTGGTCGGCCTTACGCTTGTTCTTCTGCTGGTGCTGCTGCCGGCCGCTCTCGCCGGCCGGCTTCGGAGGAGGAACTGGCTTTGCCTTGCCAGCTTCATGCAATGCCACCTGGATCTTCATGGCAGAGTCGGCGTTGGCGTACTTGTCCGCCGTCACCATGAGCGCGGCCATGGTGACCGGCTCGGAGCGTAAGAGCTTGTGCTTGAGGAGGGTGCCGTCTCGGCACCCGTTGATGAAGTACTGGATTGCTTGGACTTCATGAACGCCCTCGCAGCTGTTCCAGAGCTTAGTCCAGCGTGCGAGGTACTCACGACCGGTCTCCGTAGGCCCTTGCACGCACATGGCGAGCTGGCTAGGGCGGCCGGGCCGCTTGTAGGTCCCCGTGAAGTTACGGACAAATGCCTACTCGAAGTCGACCCACGTGTTGATGCTACCCATCGGCAGACTGTTCAACCAGATGCAGGCCGACCCTTGGAGCATGAGCGGTGCGTAGCGCACGGCGAGTCGGCGATTGGCGCCGGTGATGTTGTTGGAAATATGCCCTAGAGGCAATAATAAAAGTGTTATTATTATATTTCTTTGTTCATGATAATAGTATTTTATTCATGCTATAACTGTATTATCCGGAAATCGTAATACACGTGTGAATACATAGACCACAATATGTCCCTAGTGAGCCTCTAGTTGACTAGCTCGTTGTGATCAACAGATAGTCATGGTTTCCTGGCTATGGACATTGAATGTCATTTATAACGGGATCACATCATTAGGAGAATGATGTGATGGACAAGACCCAATCCTAAGCCTAGCACAAAGATCGTGTAGTTCGTATGCTAAAGCTTTTCTAATGTCAAGTATCTTTTCCTTAGACCATGAGATTGTGCAACTCCCGGATACCGTAGGAATGCTTTGGGTGTACCAAACGTCACAACGTAACTGGGTGGCTATAAAGGTGCATTACAGGTATCTCCGAAAGTGTCTGTTGGGTTGGCATGAATCGAGACTCGGATTTGTCACTCCATGTAAGCGGAGAGGTATCTCTGGGCCCACTCGGTAGGACATCATCATAATGTGCACAATGTGACCAAGGGGTTGATCACGGGATGATGTGTTACGGAACGAGTAAAGAGACTTGCCGGTAACAAGATTGAACAAGGTATCGGTATACCGACGATCGAATCTCGGGCAAGTACAATACCGTTAGACAAAGGGAATTGTATACGGGATCGATTGAGTCCTTGACATCGTGGTTCATCCGATGAGATCATCGTGGAACATGTGGGAGCCAACATGGGTATCCAGATCCCGTTGTTGGTTATTGGCCGGAGAGTTGTCTCGGTCATGTCTGCATGGTTCCCGAACCCGTAGGGTCTACACACTTAAGGTTCGATGACGCTAGGGTTATAAAGGAAGTTTGTATGTGGTTACCAAATGTTGTTCGGAGTCCCGGATGAGATCCCAAACGTCATGAGGAGTTCCGGAATGGTCCGGAGGTAAAGATTTATATATGGAAAGTTGTTGTTCGGGTTCCGGAAAAAGTTCGGGTTTTTTCGGTATTGTACCGGGAAGCTTCCAGAAGGTTCCGGAGGATTCCGGAGGGGTCCGGAGGTCCGGAAACTGTTCCACCACGTCCAATACAGCAGCATGGGCTGTAAGGGGGTGCCCTAGCCTTAATGGGCCAGGGGCACCAGCCCCCCAAGGCCCATGCGCATGGGAGGGGGGAAACCTAAGGGGGAGGGCCTCCACTTGACTTGGGAGGCACTCCTCCCCCCCTTGGCCGCACCCCTTCCTTGGAGGAAGGGGCAAGGCTGCGCGTCCCCCCTCTCCCTTGCCCCTATATATAGTGGAGGGGAGGGAGGGCATCCATACCAGAAGCCCTGGCGCCTCCCTCCCTCCTGTGACACCTCCTCCTCTCCCGTAGGTGCTTGGCAAAGCCCTGCAGGGTTGCCATGCTCCTCCACCACCACCACACCGTCGTGCTGCTGTTGAATGGAGTCTTCCTCAACCTCTCCCTCTCTCCTTGCTGGATCAAGGCATGGGAGACGTCACCGGGCTGTACGTGTGTTGAACGCGGAGGTGCCGTCCGTTCGGCACTAGGATCTCCGGTGATTTGGATCACGACGAGTACAACTCCTTCAACCCCGTTCTCTTGAACGCTTCCGCTTAGCAATCTACAAGGGTATGTAGATGCACTCTCCTTCCCCTCGTTGCTGGTTTCTCCATAGATAGATCTTGGTGACACGTAGGAAAATTTTGAATTTCTGCTACGTTCCCCAACAATGGCATCATGAGCTAGGTCTATTGCGTAGATTCTTTGCACGAGTAGATAACAAAGTAGTTGTGGGCGTTGATGTTGTTCAATATGCTTACCGTTACTAGTCCAATCTTGTTTCGACGGTATTGTGGGATGAAGCGGCCCGGACCGACCTTACACGTACTCTTAGTGAGACAGGTTCCACCGACTGACATGCACTTGGTGCATAAGGTGGCTAGCGGGTGCCAGTCTCTCCCACTTTAGTCGGAACGGATTCGATGAAAAGGGTCCTTATGAAGGGTAAATAGCAATTGACATATCACGTTGTGGTTTTGCGTAGGTAAGAAACATTCTTGCTAGAAACCCATAGCAGCCACGTAAAACATGCAAACAACAATTAGAGGACGTCTAACTTGTTTTTGCAGGGTATGCTTTGTGATGTGATATGGCCAAGAAGAATGTGATGTATGAGATTGATCATGTTCTTGTAATAGGAATCACGACTTGCATGTCGATGAGTATGACAACCGGCAGGAGCCATAGGAGTTGTCTTAATTTATTGTATGACCTGCGTGTCATTAAACAGCGCCATGTAATTACTTTACTTTATTGCTAACCGGTAGCCATAGTAGTAGAAGTAATAAGTTGGCGAGACAACTTCATGGAGACACGATGATGGAGATCATGGTGTCATGCCGTTGACGATGATGATCATGGAGCCCCGAAGATGGAGATCAAACGGAGCAAAATGATATTGGCCATATCATGTCACTATTTGATTGCATGTGATGTTTATCATGTTTATGCATCTTGTTTACTTATAACGACGGTAGTAAATAAGATGATACCTTACAAAAAATTTCAAGAAGTGTTCTCCCCTAACTGTGCACCGTTGCTACAGTTCGTCGTTTCGAAGCACCACGTGATGATCGGGTGTGATAGATCCTTACGTTCACATACAACGGGTGTAAGAAAGATTTACACATGCAATACACTTAGGGTTAACTTGACGAGCCTAGCATGTACAGACATGGCCTCGAAACACGGAGACCGAAAGGTCGAGCATGAGTCGTATAGTAGATACGATCAACATGAAGATGTTCACCGATGATGACTAGTCCGTCTCACGTGATGATCGGACACGGCCTAGTTGACTCGGATCATGTAATCACTTAGATGACCAGAGGGATGTCTATCTGAGTGGGAGTTCATAAGATGAACTTAATTATCCTGAACATAGTCAAAAGATCTTTGCAAATTATGTCGTAAGCTCGTGCTTTAGTTCCACTGTTTAGATATGTTCCTAGAGAAAATATAGTTGAAAGTTGACAGTAGCAATTATGCGGACAGTAGAAAGCTTATGTCCTTAATGCACCGCTCAGTGTGCTGAACCCCAAACGTCGTTTGTGGACGTTGCGAACATCGGACATACACGTTTTGATAACTACGTGATAGTTCAGTTAAACGGTTTAGAGTTGAGGCACCAAAGACGTTTTTCAAAACGTCGCGGAACATATGAGATGTTTCAAGGGCTGAAATTGGGATTTCAGGCTCGTGCCCACGTCAAGAGGTATAAGACCTCCGACAATTTTCTTAACCTGCAAACTAAGGGAGAAAACCTCAATCGTTGAGCTTGTGCTCAGATGGTCTGAGTACAACAATCACTTGAATCGAGTGGGAGTTGATCTTCCAGATGATATAGTGATGTTTCTTCAAAGTCATTGCCACCAAGCTGCTAGAGCTTCGTGATGAACTATAACAAATCAGGGATAGATATGATGATCCTTGAGATATTCGTGATGTTTGACACCGCGAAAGTAGAAATCAAGAAGGAGCATCAATTGTTGATGGTTGGTGAAACCACTAGTTTCAAGAAGGGCAAGGGCAAGAAGGGATACTTCATGAAATGGCAAATCAGCTGCTGCACCAGTGAAGAAACCCGAGGTTGAACCCAAACCCGAGACTAAGTGCATCTGTAATAAGGGGAATAGTCACTAGAGCGGAATTACCCTAGATACTTGGTAGATGAGAAGGCTGGCAAAGTCGATAGAAGTATATTGGATATAAATTATGTTAATGTGTACTTTACTAGTACTCCTAGTAGCACCAGGGTATTAGACACCGGTTCGGTTGCTAAGTGTTAGTAACTCAAAATAAAAGCTACGGAATAAACGGAGACTAGCTAAAGGTGAGCTGACGATATGTGTTGGAAGTTTTTCCAAGCTTGATGTGATCAAGCATCGCACGCTCCCTCTACCAACGAGATTGGTGTTAAACCTAAATAATTGTCATTTGGTGTTTGCGTTGAGCATAGACATGATTGGATTATGTCTATCGCAATACGGTTATTCATTTAAGGAGAATAATGGTTACTCTATTTATTTGAATAATACCTTCAATGGTCTTGCACCTAAAGGAGTGGTTTATTGAATCTCGATCGTAGTGATACACATTTTCATGCCAAAAGATATAAGATAGTAATGATAGTACCACCTACTTGTGGCACTGCCATGTAAGTCATATTGGTATAAAACGCATGAAGAAGCTCCATGTTGATGGATCTTTGGACTCACTCATTTTTGAAAAGTTTGAGACATGCGAACCATGTCTATTGGTGTATACGCATGAAGAAACTCCATGCAGATGGATCGTTTGGACTCACTTGATTTTGAATCACTTGAGATATGCAAATCATACCACACGGGCAAGATGACTGAAAAGCCTCGGTCTCAGTAAGATGGAACAAGATAGCAACTTGTTGGAACTAACACATCTTGATGTGTGCAGTCCAATGAGTGCTGAGGCATGCAGTGAATATCGTTATGTTCTTACTTCACAGATGATTCGTGTAGATGTTGTATATTTATTTGATGAAACACAAGTCTGAATTATTGAATGGTTCAAGTAATTTCAAAGTGAAGTTGAAGACCATTGTGACAAGAGGATAAAATGTCTATGATATGATCATAGAGATGAATATCTGAGTTACGAGCTTTGGCACGCAATTAAGACACTGTGGAAATTGTTTCACAATTAATACCGCCTGGAACACCATAATGTGATGGTGTGTCCGAACATCATAGTTGCACCCTATTGGATATGGTGCGTACCATGATGTCTCTTATCGAATTATCACTATCGTTCATGGGTTAGGCATTAGAGACAACCGCATTCACTTTAATAGGGCACCACGTAATTCCGTTGAGATGACACCGTATGAACTATGGTTTAGAGAAACCTAAGCTGTCATTTCTTAAAGGTTTGGGGCTGCGACGCTTATCTAAAAAAGTTTCAGGTTGATAAGCTCGAACCCAAAGCAGATAAAATGCATCTTCATAGGACACCCAAAACAGTTGGGTATACCTCCTAATTCAGATCCGAAAGCAATAGGGATTGTTTCTTGAATCGGGTCCTTTCTCGAGGAAAGGTTTCTCTCGAAAGAATTGAGTGGGAGGATGGTGGAGACTTGATGAGGTTATTGAACCGTCACTTCAACTAGTGTGTATCAGGGCACAGGAAGTTGTTCCTGTGGCACCTACACCAATTGAAGTGGAAGCTTATGATAGTGATCATGAAGTTTCGGATCAAGTCACTACCGTACCTCGTAGGGTGACAAGGATACATACTACTTCAGAGTAGTACAGTAATCCTGTCTTGAAGGTCATGTTGCTAGACAACAATGAACCTACGAGCTATGGAGAAGCGATGGTGGGCCCATATTCCAACAAATGGTTAGAAGCCATGAAATCCGAGATAGGATCCATGTATCATAACAAAGCATGGACCTTGGTGGACTTGCCCGATGATCGGCAAGCCATTGAGATAAATGGATCTTTAAGAAGAAGACGGACGTGGACGGTAATATCACCGTCTATGAAGCTCGACTTGTGGCGAAGAGTTTTTTCACAAGTTCAAGGAGTTGACTACGATGAGATTTTCTCATCCGTAGCGATGCTTAAGTCCGTCGGAATCATGTTAGCATTAGCTGCATTTATGAAATCTGGCAGATGGATGTCAAGTTTCCTTACCATTTTTCGTAAGGAAAGGTTGTATGTGATACAATCAGAAAAGTTTTATCGATCCTAAGGATGCTAAAAGGTATGCTGGCTCCAGCAATCCTTCTAAGGACTGGAGTAAGCATCTCGGAGTTGGAATGTACGCTTTGATAAGATGATCAAAGATTTTGGGTCTATACAAAGTTTATGAGAAACTTGTATTTCCAAAGAAGTGAGTGGAAGCACTATAGAATTTATGATGAGTATATGTTCTTGACATATTGTTGATCAGAAATGATGTAGAATTTCTGGAAAGCATATAGGGTTATTTGAAAAGTGTTTTTCAATAGAAAACCTAGATTAAGCTACTTGAACATTGAGCATCAAGATCTATGAGGATAGATCAAAAACGCTTAATGATACTTTCAAATGAGCATATACCTTGACAGGATCTTGAAGGTGTTCAAGATGGATCAATCAAAGAAGGAGTTCTTGCCTGAGTTGTAAGGTATGAAGT
Organism: Triticum aestivum; assembly: GCF_018294505.1. Classification (NCBI taxonomy): domain Eukaryota; kingdom Viridiplantae; phylum Streptophyta; class Magnoliopsida; order Poales; family Poaceae; genus Triticum; species Triticum aestivum. The sequence continues at coordinate 43,729,942 of NC_057795.1, forward strand.
TAAGACTTGAAGCTCGACCACGGCAGAAAAGAGAGAAAGGACAAAGGTCGTCCCCTATGCTTTAGACGTAGGCTCTACAGTATGCTATGCTAAGTACCGCACCGGTTGTGTGCCTTGCTACATATCTGGCAAGAGAGTACAAAGGTGATCAAGGAGTAGATTACCAGATAGCGGTCAAAATTGTCCTTGGAGTAATAAGGACATGTTTCTCGATTATGGAGGTGATAAAGAGTTCGACGTAAAGAGTTGCGTCGATGCAAGCTTTAACACCTATCCGAATGACTCTGAGTAGCAAACCGGATACATATAGTGAAGCAACCATTTGGAATAGCTCCAAGTGGAGCGTGGAAGCAGCATTTACAATATGATCTAAAGATTTGTGAAGTACATACGGATCTGAATGTTGCAGACCCGTTGACTAAAACCTCTCTCACAAGCAGAACATGATCAAACCCCAAATCTCATTGAGTCTTAATCACATGATGATGTGAACTAGTTTAGTGACACTAGTAAACTCTTTGGATGTTGGTCACATGGTGATGTGACCTGTCAGTGTTAATCACATGGTGATGTGAACTAGATTATTGACTCTAGTGCAAGTGGGAGACTGTTGGAAATATGCCCTAGAGGCAATAATAAAAGTGTTATTATTATATTTCTTTGTTCATGATAATAGTCTTTTATTCATGCTATAACTGTATTATCCGGAAATCGTAATACACGTGTGAATACATAGACCACAATATGTCCCTAGTGAGCCTCTAGTTGACTAGCTCGTTGTGATCAACAGATAGTCATGGTTTCCTGGCTATGGACATTGGATGTCGTTGATAACGGGATCACATCATTAGGAGAATGATGTGATGGACAAGACCCAATCCTAAGCCTAGCACAAAGATCGTGTAGTTCGTATGCTAAAGCTTTTCTAATGTCAAGTATCTTTTCCTTAGACCATGAGATTGTGCAACTCCCGGATACCGTAGGAATGCTTTGGGTGTACCAAACGTCACAACGTAACTGGGTGGCTACAAAGGTGCATTACAGGTATCTCCGAAAGTGTTTGTTGGGTTGGCATGAATCGAGACTGGGATTTGTCACTCCATGTAAGCGGAGAGGTATCTCTGGGCCCACTCGGTAGGACATCATCATAATGTGCACAATGTGACCAAGGGGTTGATCACGGGATGATGTGTTACGGAATGAGTAAAGAGACTTGCCGGTAACGAGATTGAACAAGGTATCGGTATACCGACGATCGAATCTTGGGCAAGTACAATACCGTTAGACAAAGGGAATTGTATACGGGATCAATTGAGTCCTCGACATCGTGGTTCATCCGATGAGATCATCGTGGAACATGTGGGAGCCAACATGGGTATCCAGATCCCGCTGTTGGTTATTGGCCGGAGAGTTGTCTCGGTCATGTCTGCATGGTTCCCGAACCCGTAGGGTCTACACACTTCAGGTTCGATGACGCTAGGGTTATAAAGGAAGTTTGTATGTGGTTACCGAATGTTGTTCGGAGTCCCGGATGAGATCCCGGACATCACGAGGAGTTCCGGAATGGTCCGGAGGTAAAGATTTATATATGGAAAGTTGTTGTTCGGGTTCCGAAAAAAGTTCGGGTTTTTTCCGTATGGTACCGGGAAGCTTCCAGAAGGTTCCGTAGGATTCCGAAGGGGTCCGGAGGTCCGGAAACTGTTCCACCACGTCCAATACAGCAGCATGGGCTGTAAGGGGGTGCCCTAGCCTTAATGGGCCAGGGGCACCAGCCCCCCAAGGCCCATGCGCATGGGAGGGGGGAAACCCTAAGGGGGAGGGCCTCCACTTGACTTGGGAGGCACTCCTCCCCCCCTTGGCCGCACCCCTTCCTTGGAGGAAGGGGCAAGGCTGCGCGTCCCCCCTCTCCCTTGCCCCTATATATAGTGGAGGGGAGGGAGGGCATCCATACCAGAAGCCCTGGCGCCTCCCTCCCTCCTGTGACACCTCCTCCTCTCTCGTAGGTGCTTGGCGAAGCCCTGCAGGGTTGCCACGCTCCTCCACCACCACCACACCATCGTGCTGCTGTTGGATGGAGTTTCCCTCAACCTCTCCCTCTCTCCTTGCTGGATCAAGGCGTGGGAGACGTCACCGGGCTGTACGTGTGTTGAACGCGGAGGTGCCGTCCATTCGGCACTAGGATCTCCGGTGATTTGGATCACGACGAGTACGACTCCTTCAACCCCGTTCTCTTGAACGCTTCCGCTTAGCGATCTACAAGGGTATGTAGATGCACTCTCCTTCCCCTCGTTGCTGGTTTCTCCATAGATAGATCTTGGTGACACGTAGGAAAATTTTGAATTTCTGCTACGTTCCCCAACAGATGCCAATGGCGGTGGTGTAGTCGGTGAGCCAGTCCTTCGGCTTCACGGTCCTGTTGTACTTGGGGGTGTTGCAGGGAAGCATGAACCCTTTGGGGGAAGGGATCTTCCCGAATTCATGGGCCGAAGCATGCCGGCCCGATGGCGCCGCTTTCCTCCACCTCAAGGGAGTGAGTGAGCTGGTCGAGGCGGTGGCGAGCGTCGGTGTCGTCAATGGCGCGTGCGCCGAGTCGACTGGCGACCAGGCCGCGGGGGGCTGGGTCGGTTGGAGCCAGACGCCGGCCAGGCTGGCCGGGTCCGTGCTGGTTCTCCGGGACGGGCTCGTCGCCCAAACCGCCGGTGATCGTAGCGGCCGGGTCACGCCGAGTCCGGACTCGGTCGGAGTGCGCCTCGCCGGGTGGCGAGGACGCTGTGTGCTGAAGTTCGTCGGTTCCGCCGACGCGGGCGGAACCGGATCCCGTCGGCTTGGCGAGCTGGTTGAGGCGGTCTTGCTGCGTGTTGGCTGCGTTGAGGACGTCACGCATCCGCCCGATGCGCTCCTTCAGTTCTTCGCCAGTGAGCTGATCCAGGTCGACTGCGGCTGCCTGGGCAGCGCGCATGTTCTTCGCTGGCGTCTCGTAGACGGTCGGGATGGCGCCGAGGGTGCGACCGATTGCTCCTCCCCAGGCACGCACGTCGGTGACCCGGCTCGGCTCGGCCACGGCGGGCGTGAATCCGTACACGGCATTACGCTCCAGCTGAGCGGAATCCATGCGGCGCTGGGTGGCGGCGAGCGTCTCGGACAGGTCCAGCATCTGCTGGCGCCTTTCCTCGAGCTGGGCTCGGGCCTTAGCGACGTTGGTGGCGTCGATGTTGGCACCGATGGGGACACAGAGGCTCTGCATCGCGGCGCGTAAGGGGTTGGACGACTCGGTCCGTTCCGCTGCGGCCCTGGCTTCGGCAGCCTTCCTCGTCTTGCTCGACGAGGAGGAGGTGTCAGTGCCAGTGACGAAAACCTCCACATGGACGTCCATTGCCCCGACGGAAATGCCACCGCCGAGGGAGAGGGGGGAGTCGGAGTAGCTGAGTACCTCGCTGGGGTACTCGTCAGATGTGCAGCACGGCGAAGGAGGCGGCAAGCGCGTCGACGATGTCGTCTGCCAGCGTGATGGGCTCATCAGAGTCGGAGAAGATCCCCGTCTGAAGCATGCTCCCGACCAGCTCCTCAGGCTGCCCCACGGTGGGCACCAACTGTCGTGGTGGGCGCACGGCAGATGCCATGGGATGGCTAAAGAGAGGAGGAGGCTCAAGGGCACTGGTGGGCTCCAGAGGCGGGGTTGGCATGAGCGAGCGTGGGACGCAAGACATACCCAGGTCCGGGGCTCTTCAGAGAGATAACACCCCTAGTCCTGCCGAGTGTAGTTGATACGCGATAGTACAAGGTTGCTCCTGGAGCTGTATGGAGGGAGAAGGAAGGCTGGCCAAGGCTTAGGCTGCTCCTTCTCCTCGGGTGGATTCTGCTGTTTGGTGGCTAATTTCTCTATGCCTTCCTGCTTGCTCACCTCCCTGTATATGCGAGGGCTCCTGGGGGGGGGGGGTTATAGTGTTGGGGAACGTAGCAAAAATTCAAAATTTTCCTACGTGTCACCAAGATCTATCTATGGAGAGACTAGAAACAAGGGGAAGGAGAGTGCATCTACATACCCTTGTAGATCGCTAAGCGGAAGTGTTCAAGAGAACGGGGTTGAAGGAGTCGTACTCGTCGTGATCCAAATCACCGAAGATCCTAGTGCTGAACGGACGGCACCTCCGCGTTCAACACACGTACAGCCCGGTGACGTCTCCCATGCCTTGATCCAGCAAGGAGAGAGGGAGAGGTTGAGGAAGACTCCATCCAGCAGCAGCACGACGGCGTGGTGGTGGAGGAGCATGGCAATCCTGCAGGGCTTCGCCAAGCACCGCGGGAGAGGAGGACTTGGGAGAGGGGAAGGGCTGCGCCAGAACTTTGGTAAAGCTCCCATGCGCCTCCCCACTATATATAGGGGTGGAGGGGGCTGGTTCCTTGCCCTCCAAGTCCATTGGGGCGTTGGCAAAGGTGGGGGGAAAGAAATCCCATCATTTCCTTCCCCACCGATTGTTATCCCCCTTTTTTAGGGATCTTGATCTTATCCCTTCGGAATATGATCTTATTCCTTCTAAGGGGGGATCTTGGTGCGCCTTGACCAGGGGTGTGGGGCCTTGCCCCCACTACCCACGTTCATGTGGGTCCCCCCATGCAGGTGGGCCCCACTCCGGAACCTTCTAGAACCTTCCTGGTACAATACCGAAAATTCCCGAATATTTTCCGGTGGCCAAAATAGGACTTCCCATATATAAATCTTTACCTCCGGACCATTCCGGAACTCCTCGTGACGTCCGGGATCTCATCCGGGACTCCGAACAACATTCGGAAACCACATACAAACTTCCTTTATAACCCTAGCGTCATCGAACCTTAAGTGTGTAGACCCTACGGATTCGGGAACCATGCAGACATGACCGAGACGTTCTACGGTCAATAACCAACAGCGGGATCTGGATACCCATGTTGGCTCCCACATGTTCCACGATGATCTCATTGGATGAACCACGATGTCAAGGACTCAATCGATCCCGTATACAATTCCCTTTGTCTAACGGTATTGTACTTACCCGAGATTCGATCGTCGGTATGCCGATACCTTGTTCAATCTCGTTACCGGCAAGTCTCTTTACTCGTTCCGTAACACATCATCCCGTGATCAACCCCTTGGTCACATTGTGCACATTATGATGATGTCCTACCGAGTGGGCCCAGAGATACCTCTCCGTCAATCGGAGTGACAAATCCCAGTCTCGATTTGTGCCAACCCAATAGACACTTTCGGAGATACCTGTAGTGCACCTTTATAGCCACCCAGTTACGTTGTGACGTTTGATACACCCAAAGCATTCCTATGGTATCCGGGAGTTGCACAATCTCATGGTCTAAGGAAATGATACTTGACATTAGAAAAGCTTTAGCATATGAACTACACGATCTTTGTGCTAGGCTTAGGATTGGGTCTTGTCCATCACATCATTCTCCTAATGATGTGATCCCATTATCAACGACATCCAATGTCCATGGTCAGGAAACCGTAACCATCTATTGATCAACGAGCTAGTCAACTAGAGGCTTACTAGGGACATGGTGTTGTCTATGTATCCACACATGTATCTGAGTTTCCTTTCAATACAATTATAGCATGGATAATAAACGATTATCATGAACAAGGAAATATAATAATAACTAATTTATTATTGCCTCTAGGGCATATTTCCAACATATAGGCCAACCCCCCAGGGGTATTACAAGTTGGTGGGTCTGGGTCGTCGACGTCTTTGGACCCGGGCTGGGACCCGCTGGGGGCCTGTGGTTCGCCGGGTTCCCCTAGGTGCGGGCCCCGCGTGCCTAGGGGGACTTGCGCCGTCTTGTCGATCGTCAGGGCATGGCCGAGTCGAGTCATGTACAATGGCGCTCCGTCAGGTCCCCGCTTGTTGTCATCAGTGGTGACGACGGGGGCACTGTAGCCATGCCGGCCCTGGTCAGCGAATAGGTGAGGGGCACTGTTGCCACGCTCCGGCTCACTAGAGGCATGGGCGGGGCACTGTTGCCCTGGTCATCAGTGGCTGAAGACTTGTCCCATCGTACGGCCTAGATGGTACAGGAGCTGACCTGTGGCTGGGTTGCGGAACACGCCACAGGTGGAGCTGGCTTGTTGAGGAAGCCTTGGTTGTGCCGGGTTCGGCTGTCTTGTACTGGTTGTCAAGGCCGAGTCGAGGTGCCTGGCCGGGTCGGAGAGTTTGGCTGAGTTACGAGGCCTGGCTGGGTCGAGGGACCCAGCCAAGCGTGTGTCGGCCTGAGGGGCAACACCGGCCCCGTTGTTTTGAAAAAGGATTCGGGTTCCGTTGCCTGCCCAGGGTTCATCCCCCCAACAGTTTGATAAAAAAGAACCACGTCCAAGCTCCTCCTCCAACCGCTCCAATGGCCTCCGGGGTGGCCACCGCCTCTCCCGCGGTGGCACGCCACCTTCCTACCGCACCTACCAGAGACAAACGGACTCGAAAGCCAACGGCGTCGGCGATCGCCGAGGCGGCTGTGAAGAAGATGTTGGGAAATGTAGTAATTTCAAAAAAATCCTACGCACACGCAAGATCATGGTGATGGCATAGCAACGAGGGGGGAGAGTATTGTCTACGTACCCTCGTAGACCGTTAAGCGGAAGCGTTATGACAACGCGGTTGATGTAGTCGTACGTCTTCACGAATCGACCGATCCAAGCACCGAACGTACGGCACCTCCGTGTTCAGCACACGTTCAGCTCGATGACGTTCCCCGGGCTCCAATCCAGCTAAGCGTCGGGGATGAGTTCCGTCAGCACGACGGTGTGGTGACGATGATGATGTTCTACCGGCACAGGGCTTCACCTAAACTTCGCGATGATATGACCGAGGTGGAATATGGTGGAGGGGGGCACCGCACACGGCTAAGGAACGATCCGTAGATCAACTTGTGTGTCTATGGGGTGCCCCCCTCCCCCGTATATAAAGGGGGAGAGGAGGAAGGGGCCGGCCTAAGGGGAGGCGCGCCCTAGGAGGGGGAAACCTACTCCAAGTAGGTTTGCCCCCTCCCTTTCCTATTCCAAGAAGAAGGGGGAAGGAAGGAGTGGGAGAGGGGGAAGGCAAGGCCCCCCCCCCTTCCTTGTCCTATTCGGACTCAAGGGGAGGGGGCGCGCCTCTTGCCCTGGCCAGCCCCTCTCTCTCTCCACTAGGGCCCATCAAGGCCCATTACTTCCCGGGGGGGTTCCGGTAACCCTCCGGTACTCCAGTTTTTCTCCGAAAACACCCGGAGCACTTCCGGTGTCCGAATATAGTCATCCAATATATCAATCTTTATGTCTTGACCATTTCGAGACTCCCCGTCATGTCCGTGATCACATCCGGGACTCCGAACAACCTTCGGTACATCAAAACTTATAAACTCATAATAAAATTGTCATTGTAACGTTAAGCATGCGGACCCTACGGGTTCGAGAACTATGTAGACATGACCTAGAACTATTTTTGGTCAATAACCAATAGCGGAACCTGGATGTTCATATTGGTTCCCGCATATTCTACGAAGATCTTTATCGGTCAAACCGCATAACAACATACGTTGTTCCCTTTGTCATCGGTATGTTACTTGCCCGAGATTCGATCGTCGGTATCGAATACCTAGTTCAATCTCGTTACCGGCAAGTCTCTTTGCTCGTTCCATAATACATCGTCTCATAACTAACTCATTAGTTACAATGCTTGCAAGGCTTAGGTGATGAGTATTACCGAGAGGGCCCAGAGATACCTCTCCGACAATCGGAGTGACAAAACCTAATCTCGAATTATGCCAACTCAACATGTACCTTTGGAGACACCTGTAGAGCACCTTTATAATCACCCAGTTACGTTGTGACGTTTGGTAGCACACAAAGTGTTCCTCCGGTAAACGGGAGTTGCACAATCTCATAGTTGCAGGAACTTTGTATAAGTCATGAAGAAAGCAATAGCAACATACTAAATGATCAAGTGCTAAGCTAACGGAATGGGTCAAGTCAATCACATCATTCTCCTAATGATGTGATCCCATTAATCAAATGACAACACATGCCTATGGTTAGGAAACATAACCATCTTTGATCAATGAGCTAGTTCAAGTAGAGGCATACTAGTGACACTATGTTTGTCTATGTATTCACACATCTATCATGTTTCTGGTTAATACAATTCTAGCATGAATAATAAACATTTATCATGATATGAGGAAATAAATAATAACTTTATTATTGCCTCTAGGGCATATTTCCTTCAGTCTCCCACTTGCACTAGAGTCAATAATCTAGATTACATAGTAATGATTCTAACACCCATGGAGTCTTGGTGCTGATCATGTTTTGCTCGTGAGAGAGGCTTAGTCAACGGGACTGCAACATTCAGATCCGTATGTATCTTGCAAATCTCTATGTCTCCCACTTGGACTTGGTCCCGAATGGAATTGAAGCGTCTCTTGATGTGCTTGGTCCTCTTGTGAAATCTGGATTCCTTTGCCAAGGCAATTGCACCAGTATTGTCACAGAAGATCTTCATTGGTCCCGATGCACTAGGTACAACACCTAGATCGGAAATGAACTCCTTCATCCAGACTCCTTCATTTGCTACTTCCGAAGCAGCTATGTACTCCGCTTCACATGTAGATCCCGCCACGACGCTTTGTTTAGAACTGCACCAACTTCCAGCTCCACCGTTTAATAAAAATACGTATCCGGTTTGTGATTTAGAATCATCCGGATCAGTGTCAAAGCTTGCATCGACGTAACCATTTACGACTAGCTCTTTGTCACCTCCATATATGAGAAACATATCCTTAGTCCTTTTCAGGTATTTCAGGATGTTCTTGACCGCTGTCCAATGACCCACTCCTGGATTACTTTGGTACCTCCCTGCCAAACTAACAGCAAGGCACACATCAGGTCTGGTACACATCATTGCATACATGATAGATCCTATGGCTGAAGCATAGGGAACTCCTTTCATTTTCTCTCTATCTTCTGCAGTGGTCGGGCATTGAGTCTGACTCAACTTTATACCTTGTAATACAGGCAAGAACCCTTTCTTTGCCTGTTCCATATTGAACCTTTTCAATACTTTATCAAGGTACGTGCTTTGTGAAAGTCCAATCAAGCGTCTTGATCTATCTCTATAGATCTTAATGCGCAATATGTAAGCAGCTTCACCGAGGTCTTTCATTGAAAAACTTTTATTCAAGTATCCTTTTATGCTATCCAGAAATTCTATATCATTTCCAATCAACAATATGTCATCCACATATAATATTAGAAATGCTACAGAGCTCCCACTCACCTTTTTGTAAATACAGGCTTCTCCAAAAGTCTGTATAAAACCATATGCTTTGATCACACTATCAAAACGTTTATTCCAACTCCGAGATGCTTGCACCAGTCCATAAATGGATCGCTGGAGCTTGCACACTTTGTTAGCGCCTTTTGGATCAACAAAACCTTCTAGTTGCATCATATACAACTCTTCTTCCAGAAATCCATTCAAGAATGCAGTTTTGACATCCATTTGCCAAATTTCATAATCATGAAATGCAGCAATAGCTAACATGATTCGGACAGACTTAAGCATCGCTACGGGTGAGAATGTCTCATCGTAGTCAACCCCTTGAACTTGTCGAAAACCTTTCGCAACAAGTCGAGCTTTATAGACAGTTACATTACCATCAGCGTCAGTCTTCTTCTTAAAGATCCATTTATTCTCAATGGCTTGCCGATCATCGGGCAAGTCAACCAAAGTCCATACTTTGTTTTCATACATGGATCCCATCTCAGATTTCATGGCCTCTAGCCATTTTGCGGAATCTGGGCTCATCATCGCTTCCTCATAGTTCGTAGGTTCATCATGGTCAAGTAACATGACTTCCAGAATAGGATTACCGTACCACTCTGGTGCGGATCTTACTCTGGTAGACCTACGAGGTTCAGTAGAAACTTGATCTGAAGTTTCATGATCAATATCATTAGCTTCCTCACTAGTTGGTGTAGTTGTCACAGGAACCGGTTCTTGTGATGAACTACTTTCCAACAAGGGAGTAGATACAGTTATCTCATTAAGTTCTACTTTCCTCCCACTCACTTCTTTCGAGAGAAATTCCTTCTCTAGAAAGGATCCGATTTTAGCAACGAAAATCTTGCCCTCAGATCTGTGATAGAAGGTGTACCCAATAGTCTCTTTTGGGTATCCTATGAAGACACATTTCTCCGATTTGGGTTCGAGCTTATCTGGTTGAAGTTTCTTCACATAAGCATCGCAGCCCCAAACTTTAAGAAACGACAACTTTGGTTTCTTGCCAAACCACAGTTCATAAGGCGTCGTTTCAACGGATTTTGATGGTGCCCTATTTAACGTGAATGCGGTCGTCTCTAAATCATAACCCCAAAACGATAGCGGTAAATCAGTAAGAGACATCATAGATCGCACCATATCTAGTAAAGTACGATTACAACGTTCGGACACACCATTTCGTTGTGGTGTTCTGGGTGGCGTGAGTTGCGAAACTATTCCGCATTGTTTCAAGTGTAGACCAAACTCGTAACTCAAATATTCTCCTCCACGATCAGATCGTAGAAACTTTATTTTCTTGTTACGATGATTTTCCACTTCACTCTGAAATTCTTTGAACTTTTCAAATGTTTCAGACTTGTGTTTCATTAAGTAGATATACCCATATCTGCTCAAATCATCTGTGAAGGTGAGAAAATAACGATACCCGCCACGAGCCTCAACATTCATTGGACCACAAACATCAGTATGTATGATCTCCAACAAATCAGTTGCTCGCTCCATAGTTCCGGAGAACGGCGTTTTAGTCATCTTGCCCATGAGGCACGGTTCGCAAGTGCCAAGTGATTCATAATCAAGTGATTCCAAAATCCCATCAGTATGGAGTTTCTTCATGCGCTTTACACCGATATGACCTAAATGGCAGTGCCATAAATAAGTTGCACCATCGTTATCAACTCTGCATCTTTTGGTTTCAACACTATGAATATGTGTATCACTACTATCGAGATTCAATAAAAATAGACCACTCTTCAAGGGTGCATGACCATAAAAGATATTACTCATATAAATAGAACAACCATTATTCTCTGATTTAAATGAATAACCGTCTCGCATCAAACAAGATCCAGATATAATGTTCATGCTCAACGCTGGCACCAAATAACAATTATTTAGGTCTAAAACTAATCCCGATGGTAGATGTAGAGGTAGCGTGCCGACCGCGATCACATCGACTTTGGAACCATTTCCCACGCGCATCGTCACCTCGTCCTTAGCCAATCTTCGCTTAATCCGTAGTCCCTGTTTCGAGTTGCAAATATTAGCAACAGAACCAGTATCAAATACCCAGGTGCTACTGTGGGCATTAGTAAGGTACACATCAATAACATGTATATCACATATACCTTTGTTCACTTTGCCATCCTTCTTATCCGCCAAATACTTGGGGCAGTTCCGCTTCCAGTGACCAGTCTGCTTGCAGTAGAAGCACTCAGTTTCAGGCTTAGGTCCAGACTTGGGTTTCTTCTCTTGAGCAGCAACTTGCTTGCTGTTCTTCTTGAAGTTCCCCTTCTTCTTCCTTTGCCCTTTTTCTTGAAACTAGTGGTCTTGTTGACCATCAACACTTGATGCTCCTTTTTGATTTCTACCTCCGCAGCCTTTAGCATTGCGAAGAGCTCGGGAATTGTCTTGTTCATCCCTTGCATATTATAGTTCATCACAAAGCTCTTGTAGCTTGGTGGCAGTGATTGGAGAATTCTGTCAATGACGCTATCATCCGGAAGATTAACTCCTAGTTGAATCAAGTGATTATTATACCCAGACATTTTGAGTATATGCTCACTGACAGAACTATTCTCCTCCATCTTGCAGCTGTAGAACTTATTGGAGACTTCATATCTCTCAATCCGGGCATTTGCTTGAAATATTAACTTCAACTCCTGGAACATCTCATATGCTCCATGACGTTCAAAACGTCGTTGAAGGCCCGGTTCTAAGCCGTAAAGCATGGCACACTGAACTATAGAGTAGTCATCAGCTTTGCTCTGCCAGACGTTCACAACATCTGGTGTTGCTCCTGCAACAGGCCTGGCACCCAACGGTGCTTCTAGGACATAATTCTTCTGTGCAGCAATGAGGATAATCCTCAAGTTACGGACCCAGTCCGTGTAATTGCTACCATCATCTTTCAACTTTGCTTTCTCAAGGAACGCATTAAAATTCAACGGAACAACAGCACGAGCCATCTATCTACAAACAAACATAGACAAGCAAAATACTATCAGGTACTAAGTTCATGATAAATTTAAGTTCAATTAATCATATTACTTAAGAACTCCCACTTAGACAGACATCTCTCTAGTCATCTAAGTGATCACGTGATCCAAATCAACTAAACCATGTCCGATCATCACGTGAGATGGAGTAGTTTCAATGGTGAACATCACTATGTTGATCATATCTACTATATGATTCACGTTCGACCTTTCGGTCTCCGTGTTCCGAGGCCATATCTGTATATGCTAGGCTCGTCAAGTATGACCTGAGTATTCCGCGTGTGCAACTGTTTTGCACCCGTTGTATTTGAACGTAGAGCCTATCACACCCGATCATCACGTGGTGTCTCAGCACGAAGAACTTTCGCAACGGTGCATACTCAGGGAGAACACTTCTTGATTATTAAGTGAGAGATCATCTTAAAATGCTACCGTCAATCAAAGCAAGATAAGATGCATAAAGGATAAACATCACATGCAATCAATATAAGTGATATGATATGGCCATCATCATCTTGTGCTTATGATCTCCATCTCTGAAGCACCATCGTGATCACCATCGTCACCGGCGCGACACCTTGATCTCCATCGTAGTATCGTTGTCGTTTACGCCATCTATTGCTTCTACGACTATCGCTATCGCTTAGTGATAAAGTAAAGCAATTACAGGGCGTTTGCATTTCATACAATAAAGCGACAACCATATGGCTCCTGCCAGTTGCCGATAACTTCGGTTACAAAACATGATCATCTCATACAATAAAATATAGCATCACGTCTTGGCCATATCACATCACAACATGCCCTGCAAAAACAAGTTAGACGTCCTCTACTTTGTTGTTGCAATTTTTACGTGGCTGCTACGGGCTGAGCAAGAACCGTTCTTACCTACGCATCAAAACCACAACGATAGTTTATCAAGTTGGTGCTGTTTTAACCTTCACAAGGACCGGGCGTAGCCACACTTGGTTCAACTAAAGTTGGAGAAATTGACACCCGCTAGTCACCTGTGTGCAAAGCACGGCGGTAAAACCAGTCTCGCGTAAGCGTACGCGTAATGTCGGTCCGGGCCGCTTCATCCAACAATACCGCCGAACCAAAGTATGACATGCTGGTAAGCAGTATGACTTGTATCGCCCACAACTCACTTGTGTTCTACTCGTGCATATAACATCAAAGCATAAAACCTAGGCTCGGATGCCACTGTTGGAAAACGTAGTAATTTCAAAAAAAAAATCCTACGCACACGCAAGATCATGGTGATGGCATAGCAACGAGGGGGGAGAGTATTGTCTATGTACCCTCGTAGACCGTTAAGCGGAAGCGTTATGACAACGCGGTTGATGTAGTCGTACGTCTTCACGAATCGACCGATCCAAGCACCAAACGTACGGCACCTCCGTGTTCAGCACACGTTCAGCTCGACGATGTTCCCCGGGCTCCAATCCAGCTAAGCGTCGGGGATGAGTTCCATCAGCACGACGGTGTGGTGACGATGATGATGTTCTACCGGCGCAGGGCTTCGCCTAAACTCCGCGACGATATGATCGAGGTGGAATATGGTGGAGGGGGGCACCGCACACGGCTAAGGAATGATCCGTAGATCAACTTGTGTGTCTATGGGGTTCCCCCCTCCCCTGTATATAAAGGGAGAGAGGAGGAGGGGGCCGGCCTAAGGGGAGGCGCGCCCTATGAGGGGGAAACCTACTCCAAGTAGGTTTGCCCCCTCCCTTTCCTATTCCAAGAAGGAGGGGGAAGGAAGGAGTGGGAGAGGGGGAAGGCAAGGGGGGCGCCCCCCACCTTCCTTGTCCTATTCGGACTCAAGGGGAGGGGGCGCGCCTCTTGCCCTGGCCGGCCCCTCTCTCTCTCCACTAGGGCCCATCAAGGCCCATTACTTCCCGGGGGGTTCCGGTAACCCTCCGGTACTCCGGTTTTTCTCCGAAAACACCCGGAACACTTCCGGTGTCCGAATATAGTCATCCAATATATCAATCTTTATGTCTTGACCATTTCGAGACTCCTCGTCATATCCGTGATCACATCCGGGACTCCGAACAACCTTCGGTACATCAAAACTTATAAACTCATAATAAAACTGTCATCGTAACATTAAGCGTGCGGACCCTACGAGTTCGAGAACTATGTAGACATGACCTAGAACTATTTTTGGTCAATAACCAATAGCGGAACCTGGATGTTCATATTGGTTCCCACATATTCTACGAAGATCTTTATCGGTCAAACCGCATAACAACATACGTTGTTCCCTTTGTCATCGATATGTTACTTGCCCGAGATTCGATCGTCGGTATCCAATACCTAGTTCAATCTCGTTACCGGCAAGTCTCTTTACTTGTTCCGTAATACATCATCTCATAACTAACTCATTAGTTACAATGCTTGCAAGGCTTAGGTGATGAGTATTATCGAGAGGGCCCAGAGATACCTCTCCGACAATCGGAGTGACAAAACCTAATCTCGAATTATGCCAACTCAACATGTACCTTTGGAGACACCTGTAGAGCACCTTTATAATCACCCAGTTACGTTGTGACGTTTGGTAGCACACAAAGTGTTCCTTCGGTAAACGGGAGTTGCACAATCTCATAGTTGCAGGAACTTTGTATAAGTCATGAAGAAAGCAATAGCAACATACTAAACGATCAAGTGCTAAGCTAACGGAATGGGTAAAGTCAATCACATCATTCTCCTAATGATGTGATCCCATTAATCAAATGACAACACATGCCTATGGTTAGAAAACATAACCATCTTTGATCAATGAGCTAGTTCAAGTAGAGGCATACTAGTGACACTATGTTTGTCTATGTATTCACACATGTATCATGTTTCCGGTTAATACAATTCTAGCATAAATAATAAACATTTATCATGATATGAGGAAATAAATAATAACTTTATTATTGCCTCTAGGGCATATTTCCTTCAGAAGAAGATAAAGAAGGCCAAAGCAGTGCCTCGTCCTAGATCGACGCCTCATGCTGCAACTCTGGTGGCCCCTACGGCCGCCGCTCCGGCGTGGGTGGCGGCCGCAACCAGCAAGAAGCACCGCGGCCGCCAAGTGCTCGATGAAATGCCAACAAGGTAAAAAGAAAACCTCGCGTCTTGTTGGAACGAGCTCAAGGCGTTGGAGGATGAGAAATGGAAGGCCAAGTTGGGGGCCGAAGAGAGAAAGTTGAAGGTGAAGGAGCGTAGGCTTGCACTTGAGGAGGAGCGGATTTGTGATGCCAAGAAGGCCGAGAAACGCGCTATCATGTTCATGAATCCAAACGTAATGGATGAAACTGCAATAAAGTATTGGGAGCTCACGTATGGAGAGATCTTGTAAGCCTCTCTTTGGAATGTTGGTGGTGGCGGTGATGATGGTGTTGATGGTGGTGGCCGACGGGGTGGTGGTGACGGTGATGGTGTTGATGGTGGTGGCTGAGGGGGCGGTGGTGGCCGAGAGGATGGCGGTGGTGGTGGTGGCCGAGAGAATGGCGGTGGTCGTGGTGGCCGAGAGGATGGTGTTGATTTCGTCGCCGACGACATCATTTGAGTGGTGGGGGCGAGGAGTGGTGGTGCATGCCATTGATTGGCTCGAACCATAACATATACATACTATGTTCGTGGTGATATTCGATGAAACATTGTGTTTCAAGTGACATCTTTTGGGTGAAATTCACATGTTTTTATTTGAGAAACACGACGATGAAACTTTTTGTGACGGCTATGCATTTTTAAGATATGTATTTTGTAGTGTTTGAAGTACGTGCGGCTAGGAGACAAAAGATATACAATTTTATTTTTTACTCCACTAACTTTTAGGGTATTAGCTAGGTGCGGCCAACGTTAGTGGAGTATTACTCCACTAACTTTTCTCTGCCGGATACTCTACTAACTTTTAGAGGATCGATTAGAAATGCCCTAATAGGTTGCCCCGCAAAAAAAAAAGAGTAGGTTCAGTTAATATGTAGTGACGAACCAACCTGTGGTTACATGGTTAAGAGCACATTGATATCCTAGCTAGAAGACGTTTCCATCGACTACAAGGCGTCTGTGATGACTTTATAAATCTCAAGATAATATACCAGCTCAGTCTTTTGGGGGTGCTCATAGGGGTAGATCTATCTGTTTTTATAGGGATGCGTGTATGCATGTGTGTCTAAATTTGTCTTAGATTTGTCTAAATACGGATGTATTAAGTCACGTTTTAGTATTAGATATATCCGTATGTAGATAAATTTAAGACAAGAATTTTGGGACAAAAGGAGTATATATGAGCATTTGCATCTGTACATTGTGTTCTGTAAAAAAATTAGTATGTAGTGACTTTATAGCAAAAGTCATAATGTAACCTCAAACTCTCTTATTCTTCTTAAATAATAATGGATGAGGCAAACCTTTTTGTCTCGTTTCAAAAAAAATTATAGCAGAACTGACTAAAAATTTTTATTTAGAAAAAAACGCATGGCAGTTTTTTCGAACGGACGAAGTAGCAAGGCAGCCCACGTGCTGTGCTCTGTTGATATTTGCGGAATCTGAAAATTGGTCACTAATCCATTGTCGTCCAGCCCGGTTAGGATACCTGGCTTTCACCCAGGCGACCCGGGTTCAAATCCCGGCAATGGAGACATTTTTTATTTATTTTTTTGACTATACCCAAATTGCATCTCCGGCTAGCTACAGAGAACCATCAAAAATATTTTTTTGACTATACCCAAATTGCAGCTCTGTCTAGCTACAGAAAAACCATAAAAAATGCTTGTAAGTTTAATCTTTTGTTTGCTAAGGATATCTTCCCTTCTCACCGAAGCATATCCCTCCAAACCATCAAACATTCCGATGAGCGAACTGCCGGGCATGGACAAGACATGTCGTGAGAATGACAATCTGCCATGATTGTAGACTAGTTTTATCGTAGTGTTAGAGAATGTTGGCTGGACATTTTCTTTGAAAATTTTGAAAGTTTTGCTGACGTGGATTGCTGGCTGGACATGTTGACTTAGGTCAACTGGTCAAAACCAGCCAATGAGGATGGGAGGGTTGAATCCTGACCAGTCTTTATAGTTTTTTTTAATACAGTACAAACACAAGCGTTCATACATACGCGCATACACTCATCCCTACGAATACACACACGCACACCCTACCTGTTAGAGTTATATTTGGTATTTAGAGATTGTCCGCGATTAGATATGAATTGTTTTCGTCTTATCTCTATGACGTGTCTTGCCCTCCAAGTCTTCTACTCAATATATATACTCGTCATCGAGGCTCAATAATACACCCAACGCATTACGCCAATCGATTCCGCCAGTCCCTCCCCGTCCCTTCTAACACTACCCCTACGAGCACCTTCGAGAGACTGAGCCGACATATGAGTTGTAATATAAATATATTAAAGTTTGGGGTTGTAAATTAGACTAGGGCATGAGTTGGGGTTTGAAATATGCATTTCTCTCGAATATACTTAAATGCTTTCGTCCGGTTTGGTTTGCGTGTAGTCCGTCCGGTTTGTATGAAGTGGGAGCGGGTGAAAGAAACTAACACTGTTCTGACGAGGGCGCTCGCCCATTTTCACTGTCCTCAGTCCTCACTCACGCTCGCGGGAGACGCCTCGCTTGGTTTCGTCTTCCTCGCCGCTCTTTCTTCTTCTCGATTCAAAACTCCAAGCCCCTTCTCCCCTCCCCCCACCCCACCCCACCACCCGAAACCCTACCATATCCTCCTCCACCGACGCCATGGCGCCGCCTCGCTCTCGTCACGGTAAGCGCCTCTCCCCACACCCCATCCCTAACCCTACCCCCCAACCCCGGCCGGAACCCTAACCCTGCCCCCTCCCGCCCCAGTCCGTGACCCGGTGCTGAACATGGTTTTCCAGGCGGCCTCCGACGACAACCTCCCCCTCTTCAAGGGTGCGCCGCCCCCTCCCCGCCCCCGCCCCAGATTCCGACGCTCATCCGGTTTCGGTGCTAACATTTTGGAGGCCCCAATCCGTTGCAGCGCTGGTCATGGTGCTGGACATGGGCAGGGGCCGCCCCAAGGAGGCGATTGAGGGGTTGAGGGTGGAGGAGGCCGGGAAGCTCCAAGGTTTCAGCGCGCTGCACATCGCCGCCACTAGAGGGAGCCTGCGGGTGTGCAGGTACCTCGTCGAGGACCTGCTGATAGATGTGGATCTGGTCGACAAGGAAGGTCCATCTATCTTCAGAACCCTAATCTGTCTGTTTAGGACCCCGCGCGCACATTCAGTGTAGGTTTTGTCAAATTGTATCAAGTGCCATTTTTACATGCTGGATTTATTGTTCACAAAGGGTTGCTTGATCTGTAGGTTAGGCCTCACGATATCTGACTTTTGTGCTTTCTCTGGGTTTGGCATAGTGGTGCATTATGATAATCCAGCTTTTCGAACCTGCTTTTGCCGCGGCCCCAAGCTCAGCACAACACAGCCCAGCAACCATAAACAGAGCCTAAGATTATCTACGTCAGTATTAACCAATGTATCATAAGCACCAATGTTTATCTCACAAAATAAAATTATGATTTATCATACGTACTCTGTTGTGCTAACTCATGATCATGCAGCTTTATATGAAATAAGTCAGTCTTTTTAAGGGAAGAAATAAATCGGGCTTGATTATGACACCGAATGTGAGTACCCTACATAAGCGCCGTTCATATAAATAATTAAATAGGCTACTCTTTGAGGGCAAATTAGTTTTTTATTTTAGGATAGTTTGGTTGTTTAGTTATTGCGCATATGTATGCACTCCAACTCCAAGGATGCATTTGATTCTTCTATTCGGGTAGTCTAATGTCTAATTTTCACGTGTCAGTTCCATTCAACCAATACTCTCTCGAGCATTATGAAAATCCTGCTTCATATCATATTTAATTCGATGGGTCTGCTTTGTGTGTCTTGGAGAGCCATACCTAAACTATATGCTCTCAGAGAAGACAGAGCAGTGTTAGGAAACTTCTGTGGTGGTATGCTTTTGGAGATAAGGCATGTTTTGATACAAAAAAAGATCTCATTTCTTGCTAGTGCTTTGATATAATTTCATTTTTGTGTGTATATCTGTTTTATAGGTAGAACACCTCTGTTGTTTGCAACATACCACAATGGGGGTACTGCCGAGTATCTTCTTGATCATGGTGCTGATCAAGACAAAGCCAATAATGATGGGGTTTCCCTGCTACACTATGCTGCTGAATCAGGTCCACCTCTATAAACACATATCTCTGTTCTGCATCTCTGCATTACAAATTGTTTTGTGTTATCTTATTCGGAGCTATTTGCATTTGTTTCATATATTAGTTTACTAATATTGTTCTGTGCTAATAAATTATCTTCAAACCCGATGGTTAAGTTCTTGTAATATGTCTCTCTGTTCTGATGTACATGTTGTTTTAGACTCATTAGGCTGTTTGAGAATGCGCGGCATATTATGTTTCCAAGTAGATGTTTGGTGGTATTTCCTGATATACTCTTAGCTGTACTAAATAATAATCCTGCACATGCTTCTAGTCAAAGTCATTGATATATTTATTTTTAGCCATTAGCCGAAGGTCTACCGTGTGCATGCATGTATTGCATCAAACCAGGGCTCTTTGTGTAGCATAATTACTAATATTTTAAACGCTTCAACATGGATATAGTGGCTTAGCTGTTGTGCATGTGCAATATCCTAAAATGTCACCTAATTGGGAAGTCAAATAACCTAATACATGTCACTATCATTCCAGTCTTACATGGGTGTGGAGTGGCAATAATCTGGTAACTGACTTAATAGCCTGGTTACCAAGTAGCTATAACATATCGATAACTTGACAAGCAAGTGGCTCTAACCTGGCAATTAGTAACGAAAAGAAGTTATCGAAACATATCTACGTGGGATCTAGTTTTGACGGTATCATCACAGCAAAGCCAACAATGAGCACAGATCGTCAATCAGACACAGGATTTGAGAGATAGAAGTACTTGAAAATTCAAAACAAAAGGAGTCTTGCTGATTTCATGTTTGCATGCATTGGTCTTTTCGTATTGTGCATGTGGCAGCGAGTAACCATGCTGTAGATCATGGTCTTATCTTATTGAATATCCCCCTTGATGGGAATTAGGCCTCATCCCTGAATACTCCTATTAAAAGTTAACTTAACTATGAAAATTTTGGCTTTGATTCCTTCCAATCCAAACAAGTCCTCATTGGGCTTTTTTGTAGCACATGATCAAGGCAAACACAGGTCCAGGATACACCAGAAAACAAAAGAAATAGTCACAAAAATACCTACCATCTTACTTGGTTTCTCATCTTACATTCTTACAGAGATAAAAATACCTTGCATACTAACTAGATCCATAAAACCAGAATTGTTGTATTTGTGAACCCATCTCCTGTTACTGAATTGGAGAGGTCCATGCTCCACTTTGGAAAGTAGGAAGTAGTGAACTGCGAACCTGATGAATCATGAATCGAGTAGCCATGCTGTAGATCATGGTCTTATCTTACTGAATATCCCCCTTGATGGGAATTAGGCCCCATCACTAGATACTCATATTAAAACTTAACTATGAAATTTTTGGCTTTGATTCCTTCCAATCCAAACAAGTCCTCATTGGGATTTTTTGTAGCACATGATCAAGGCAAACACAGGTCCAGGATAAACCAGAAACAAAAGAAATTGTCACAAAAAACCCTACCATCATACCTTATAAGCTCATGGATTCTTTTTAGTAGAGATTGCCAGAAAACCAGAGAGATCTGTAAGGACTGGAATATCACCAAAGAACTAGCCATGGACAGGGGTGCGTGGAAGCTAGCTATCCATGGGCCAGAACCATGAGTTGGTTGCGAGATCTTATGGGTTTCAGCTCTAGCCTACCCCAACTTGTTTGGGACTAAATGCTTTGTTGTTATTGTTGTTGTTGTTGTTGTTGTTGTTGTTGTTGTATTGCCAGAAAACACCTCTCCCCTTTGTAATAAGTTCCGTGTTTTCTCCTAGGCAATTGTGAAATGCTAGAGCTTTTGCTTGCAAAAGGAGCTTATGTTGACCCGGTAGCTCCTCATGGAACACCACTTCATGGTGCTGCTGGTGAAGGGCAATATGGTGCTGTGAAGATTTTATTGGACCACAATGCAGATGTAAGTTTAAGTACATACCGTTTCTGCCTCAAGTTACCCTATATGTTTTGAACTTTAATTACTTGTGTTTTGCAATTTTTTCCCTTGTCTGTCTTGTCATGTTCTATTTAAGTGATTGTGTATGGTTGCTTGATGCTGCTATGGTGTTTGTGCTGCATAGTTGAACTCTTGAAATCCTCGGTGCATTTTTCTTCTCTTCTGCATGCCCCTAGTTGTGTAGTAGTTGTAATGCTACATCTCATCATAGTGTCCTGGTAATAAGTATGCTTCATCCACTTCCCTTTCAAATTGATAGCACTATACTATCAAATGTATAGTGCATCCGAATATAATTCTATTTTTGGAATGCGGGCACATAATACTGCACATCTTCTCATTTTTGGTCCCTTCAATGCTAATTTCCATGCATAAAACCACTTAATATGATTACTTTCTTTTTACATATTGGCCATAGTAGATTAGTCTCTATCATGTATCACCATTTGTTTTTGAGTGCTACCTGGAATTTTATGAAGTTTACTTGACCAATATGGTACCCCCTCTGTAAACTAATATAAGAGCGTTTAGATCACTATTTTAGTATTCTAAACGCTCTTATATTAGTTTACGGAGGGAGTAGTAAGCTATAAGGTTCCACAACATATTCACACTGTCTTGACTTGTGTATTTTGTTAATGCCATGGGAGCTGTTTAATTTTCACTGAAGAGGCTTGCTTCGGTACGCCCCCTCTGAAAATATCTTTTCACGCACCCAATTCTACCTGCATCTGCAAATTCTTCTGCGTGGCTATCCCTCACATAATCTTTCCCTGCCGGCTCATCCATCTTCCCATATAAGCTGTGGGTGTGACCGTGTGAGGGCGCTGTTGCCTCCCAAATCGTTCTCAATGCTGGCGTCATGCATCATCTTCTTCGTTTTCTAGTTGTGGTTCCATATTCAGGTTTTAGTAACTTGTCTTCTTGATGGCTGCATTGCTTTTGTTGGGGTTTGAGATTCTAATGACTGGCCGGTGATGATTAAAAGATCGAATCTTTCTTGAAACAAAACAGTCTGGATCTGTAAACTAGAATGGCTTATGCTCCATTAATACTGTCTCTGTATAATTCACATCAGATTGATATGAGCGGAAAGGCAGTATACCATGCAATTCTGCTTGCAGGTTCCATGTAAACAATCATAAATAAATGCTATGCAGTGGTAATCGTGGCATTATCTTGATAAAAATAACCTTCTCACTGATTTTACTGTGTGTGTACTGAATCAATTTTCTTTGCTGAAGGCTTGCCTCATCAGTTTAGTTCTATGTATTGACCATTGGAGCTGATATCTTAATATTTCTCCAGTACAACAAGATGGTAAATGGTGTGACACCTCTTATGGCTGCTAGAGATGCTAACTCAACAGAATGTATCAAGCTCCTAGTTAAGGTGTTGTACATTCATCTGAGCTTTGTCAAGTCCATGAATTTAATTTTGTTGGGTACCCATTTTCTTTTTTTATTTTCCATACTGAATTTGTTTCTGTACTTCCTTTTCTGGCATTTGTTTTTCATACTGGCTGCAGCTGTGGCATGCTGCAATTTGTGACCCCTTGTACTGGACACTTTCGTAACCATTTTTTTCTGAAAAAACTTGTGGAGCATTGCGGCTGGGGAGGACATCTGCATATGTGCCATGTTGATATTAATAGTTACCTAAACATTGTACCAGTTTATGACAATTTTGGCGGTAATTTTTGTACTTACAATACTGAGCATGGATGTTAGGAGATTATCACGAGTACTCAAAATATTATGCTTGTGCAGTCATAGAAATTTGAGAAAAGATACGCTTATGTAATCAAATCCTTTTTCCTCCATATATTTACAGCAAACATTAAGGTTGTTTAGTCAGATATAATGTATCACATGTATCCTGCATAGAATTGATTTAATTGATGTTCTGTAGGTTCAGGAGGAGCCCATGCTTAAACGGGAAATCGTGGCATCAGAGCTTATATCACTAGGGAATATCTCTTTAAAGAAAAAAGATTATGCTGTCGCAGCAAAATTGTACAGTCGGGTATATTAAAGCACCATATATTTCTTGCTTTGTTTAGCTTTCCAGCATTTCAGTTTACGTTGCATGCATTATAATTTATAGTTTCTTGCATAGCTGTGTCTGAAAATATTTAAGGTTCAAAACTCCATATATGATTTCAAAAGAATTTTATCCTTGTTTTGCATTAGTTACTGAATGCATAGTCCGAAGTAATACTTTTGGGCAAGAATATACCAGAATACCTGGAGCTCCACATGGAGCTGGGTGTCGTTTATCAGAAACTTTGAGTCATGGGAAGGTTCCTACTGAAATGGTCCAGGGCGTGGACTCTAGCTGGCTTTGTTATTTCTAATAACTTAGGATTTGTTCAGAATAGGGTTCAGCTGACAGTATGCTGTGTCTTTCTTTTTGTTGCTTTGGCATGTATCCTCTCAATTTCGTGGTGCAAAGTACTCATTCTGTGATAATGGATATGGACCATGAGATATTCTTGGTACTTCTGCTCAGGTATAAACAGGAAAAAATAGTGTCACCTTGATGAGTAATGCAATATGTTTGAGGATGTGATTGAGATTCTGTGTCTTGACCACTTTTTTGACAGACAACAATATTTTTTGTTTTGGAGTTGCTTCCTTGCTTGCGCTAACACAGGGAGGACCTATTTTATTATTTTATACCAATTTATAAAGACCGGGGAGGGAGTGGCCTTTGCCTCACAGTCAGAAAAAAAACACGGGGATGACTATAATGAACGAGTGGGATAATGGAAAAGCAAGCTTTTTAATGTAAGTTATTTAGTTCAAAAGTTACTCCGCAGCTATGTGCAGATTTCTTGTTAGGACTAGAATAATAAATGAGTGTACTTTAACACTGTGCTATATATTTAGTAAATGTATGTTAGGCTGGCTTTTGTAGACTTGCTAATTTGTATTTTATGTAGGCTAGTATGAATAAAAAATGTGTAGATTTCTTGTTTGAGTGTTGACAGCTTCCTAACTGTTTTTTATCCAGTTAACTAATTCAATGTGAGTTAAAAGAAACTTAGTAAGCTGAACTGTTGATTTGTCTTGTGTGATGTAGGCAATGCAGCTTGATCCTGATGATGCAGTCTTGTTCTCAGACAGGAGCCTTTGTTGGCTTCACATGGGCGATGGAAGAAAGGCTTTGCTAGATGCTAATAAATGCAGAAAAATGCGACCTCACTGGCCAAAAGCTTGTCGCCGGCAGGGTGAAGCTCTGATGCTACTGAAGGTTACATAGAGGATATGGCTGGCTGTTTTTCTCTTGGTATTGCAAATTGTTTATGATCGTTCACTTTTTGTGTTTTATCGTCAGGACTATGAGGGCGCAAGTGAACGGTTCTTGGATGGACTCAAATTGGACCCAGTGGACACTGACATCGAGGATGCATTACGGTAAACCCATCTGCCTCTTTGGTTACACTAATGCCTTTTGGTGATGACCTTGCATTGGTAGCTGGTTGGCCATGTTTCAGCACATCTCAAGCACAGTATTAGTTACCTATGCTGCAAGTACATGCATGTGCCCTTGTCATGAGACTGTCGAGAACTTGACTCCGTTCTATTTTGTGTTTGTTAGGATTTCGGAGTGCCACTTTGTACTGTTATCAATGCCAATGCACCAACCTACCCTGACGTATAGTAGTAACTCTGTAATCTGCCCTTGAGTAGTACTTTGCTGATATTTAGGAAGAGGCATGCATATACTGTCGTGCAATGGCGCCTAAAGAATTGCAAGTGCCAGACATAACCATGCCATTCCAAAATAGTATCTGATACTTCTCCTTCCAATATTTAGGGAAGCTATGAAGTCCTAGAAGACGTCTCAGAGCACGAAAGCCAGGTGACTATTTGGGTGTTGCAGGGGAATCAGTTGAAGACTTGAAACGGCTCAGGAGTTTCTTCGTTTGCGCAACGACTGGTTTCCTTTATTAGAAAGTAAAGCAAAGTGTCCGATGGGAGTATTACCATTGCATGTTTGTATGACCATGGCTGTTGATTGATGCAGTAACGTCGGTGGAAGCTCGTCAGTTCCCATCGATCTATCCTATCTCAGGCTTGCGGGTCTTCTACGAAGCTCACTCACCCGCCGCGCGCCGTGTGCCGCGTCCACCAATAGATCGCAGCCTTAGTAGAGGGATATGTTTTGTTGGTTTTCTTCGTCCTGTGGCTGCACAAGAAGAGGAGAGCTAGTATATATATATATATATATATATATACAAAACCTTTTATGGTATCAGTAAATCGGTGTGCAAGTTAACAGTATTTACTTTGCAAGCCGTTCGCCGAGTTTAATAGTTTCTGCATATATCTCGCTGTTCACTCAGGCAGCCCATTCAGACTAGCAAACTGCTTTGGTATTAGGGAGCTCCTCTGTAGCTTTAATTTATACTCCCTCCGTCCCATAATATAAGAACATTTTTGACACTAGACTAGTGTCAAAACGTTCTTATATTATGGGACGGAGGGAGTAGTATTCGTGTCGATTATATAGATAGCTCTGATCAAGAAATTGCCATCTGATCTGCTCAAAGATCCGCACCTTTTACCCTATATCAGATACTACCGTACTGCCTCGCCTGACGAGCGCTGGGGCGAGGGAGCTTGTGAACCTCTCCACCCACCTGGAGGCTGATCCAATTCGAAGGCGGCGTTCGTGCTGACGAGCGGCGGCTCCGCCGTGTCTCCAACAACATTCAACAAAGGCAGGGTGTCGGCCGGCGCCGTGTATACAAACTGGCTTGATTTGGCGGTGTTCGTGCACCGTTCGCTGGCTTGATTTGGCGGCGTTCGTGCGCCGTTCGCGACCCTTGTTTGGGGATCGCGCGCCCCCTCGCGTGTGAAGTTCTTCTGCTGGCTCTTGGTACAACGGCATATATATCCATACACGGGATGTCCTAACCCGGAAGGGCATCAACGAAGCAGGAGGCGCAGGGTGCCCTCTTTGCACCGTGCCTGCGGAGACTGCTGATGAGTGATCACCTGCTCTTTGCATGTCCTTTCGCCGTCGGCTTCTGGCGCGCGGTTGGGGTGAAATAACCCCCTACCCCCTGAAAATTCAAAAAAAAAAGTCAAATAACGAAAAACCAATGCCAGCAAATAAGCAAAAGGTTGGCAAAAGGTGAAGACGTGCAACTTTGTGAGGGAAAAGACGTACATCTTTTTGGGGCTTGATGAAACTGCAATATTTACCCATCTTACATATAACAAGTGCTTCAGCAGTAGTAGCATCGGCCGCATAGGTTAGATAAGAGCACTTAGCTGCCAAAAATGTACCATTATGATGCCTAAGCATTGTCCCAGTTAAGGATGGCAATGGGTAGGGTATGAGCAGGGTAGAGCAATACCATACCCATACCCGTATAGTCAGTGGGTATAAAATTCTACCCATACCCGTACCCATGGGTATGAAACATTACCCATACCCATACCCGACAGGTACCCGTACCCATGGGGTACCCAGCAGGTAGAACAAATAGCACACGAGTTGTTCACATTTTTACACTCATTGATAGAAAATTTGACAAAAAACAATTATCTTAGCTCAATAACAAATAGATGGGTACAACATACTCATAAGTCAATAGAAGTAGAAAAGTCACATGAAAAATTAATAATTAATTGATGACAACTTAACATTATTTCACAAGCGGGCAGGGTATGGGTATACCCAAGGGTACAAGATTATACCCGTACCCTACCCATGACTTAACAGGTAGGGTATGGGTACTATCCATGGGTATAAAAGTGTGCCCATACCCTGCCCATACGGGTACGGTACCCGCGGGTACCCGTACCCATGGGTAAAATTGCCATCCTTAGTCCCAGTTGCTCTCTCTCTCTCTTTCTCTCCTTTTTTTTTTCCTTTTTTACAAAAAAAATAAATCTAATTCCCAGTGATGTAGGCAAGATCCCGAGTATGGAATGGTGACCAAATCATATACCTGCCAAATTTAATCACTAATCCATTGTCGTCCAGCCCGGTTAGGATACCTGGCTTTCACCCAGGCGATCCGGGTTCAAATCCCGGCAATGGAGCCTTTTTTTTTCTTAACTTCTGCGGTGTGCTGTGTTTTATTCTGAACTAGCAAACATGCCCGTGCGTTTCAACGGGAGAAGAAAAATTATCATGAGCCCCAATAAGCATTGCTCAAGACTGTCCTTGTTGCTTACCCTTGTTCCCACCTAAGCTGATGGTGCATGTGATAAATTTATGTGAATCAAGCTAGATGGCTCACCATCAAAGGTAGGGACCACATGGATGTTGACGTCCCGGATCAAATGGCCTCAAACATCTCATCCATCGAAGGCATTTCCTCGGTCGGCGTCTACGTCCCGTCGAGCAACCGCGTCTCCCTCGACCTTACCCGATCTGTCGTGACCAGTCGCCACGGGAGGAGCATCCGTCGACGGGCTTGAGAGCTTGTATGACGACTGGCGCATCATCCAATTACAATAGGTGCAATGGCATGTGGAAGGCGGCATTGCGCTCTTTGGTGTGTCGCTTGAATGACGTGAACGACGACTTCTGTCGCCTTGTGCTTGCCATTGCGGTGGTGGGGTTTGGTTGGCGTCATGTTATAATAGGCTGTAGAAGGGGCTTGGGCTCTTTTAGACTTCATTACAGTTTTGTTTTTATTTAATCTATTGTTTTAGAGTTTGTTTTTAATTCTATTGCCCAATAGCAGATTAAGTTTGTATGGGTTGAGATAAAAGAAGTTTGTATGGATTGAGCAATGATGATGTGAATGCATGTGCTAGCTCAACCTTTTTTCTTTTATATTACCAAGCAGTGTGGTTAGCTGGTTAGTTCACTCAAAAAAATCCACACACATACACAGAATGACAAGATTCAGAGAGATTTCACATGGTGGTGCAATGAAAAAAATGTGAGGCGGAGACATAGAGTAGTGCTGGTGGCTGATCAGTCAGAATTTTTGTTGGCTGATGGACACCTGACTTTGCCCACCGCTGGTCTCAGCTGCATCCAGATCAAAATAAAATAAAACCCCAGCCTAGCCAAGGCCCAACCTGGCTCAACCACAGCCACACACACGCACGCGAGGGGATAAGCCCCAGGCCACACACGCATGCGAGGGGATAAGCCCCACGCCGCTCCTCTCCAACCTGTGGCCGAGACCCCGTTTGCCTCCATCGATTCCCTTCTCCTCTCTCCTCTCGCTTGCAAGAACCCCGTCGCCGTCGGCCAGCTCTCCCTTCCCCGGCGCCCCCTCTCTCTAGTCTCTACACCCGCAAGCGTGCTCCGCCTCCCCGCTCGCTGGGCTCTCTCCCCTCCCCAGCTCGACCGCGCCTCCAAGCCGAGTGCCTCCAGCTGTAGCTCGTCGGCCACGCTCTCCGACTGTTGCGCCTTCCCTCCCGGCCAGCATCCGGGTCTCCATCTCAGGCCGTGATGCACACCGCCACGCGCGAGCTGGAGTAGTAGGGAGGTTGCGCCGTGATATCCGAATCCGCCGCCTTCCTGCCTCACCTGCCGTCGGGAGGACGACGGAGAGGAGCGCCAGTTCGTCCACCGCGTGGGCCACGCAGCTGCCTCAGCCCAGCTCAGCCGCGAAGCCGTCGTTCGCCATCTCTCTGCCCTGCTCGAGTGAAGGTTCTGCAGGTCTTTGGTGAGCGTGGGCCGGCGAGGTTTTAAGATCCCTGATTTCTATTGTCTCTCTTTTTGTTTCCTTCGTCGCACCGCCCTCGCGTGGCGCGCGCCTTGCCCCAAGAGAGCACGGCGGCCGCCTGCACCGCGGCGCCTCGGCCCGCCAAGGCCAGCGCCGAGGACGACAAGGCCCGCAGGAAGGCCAAGGGCATCGCCAAGCAGCAGGAGGACTTGCGGGCTAGGCTCGCCTGCCTCAAGCGCGCCCGCGAGCTCGTCCCTGTGCCGGCCAAGGCCATGTTTAGCGACTTCCTGTCCTCTGTGCTCTCCAACGCCCGCCGCGACGCCTCACCCCGTTCCTGGGCTCGGGCGGTGCGGACGCCCGCCGCGACGCATCACCACTTTCTTGGGTTCTGCCGCGTGGACGCCGGCGGCAAGCGGCAGCACGTGCCGGGAGGTGGAGGATGGCAATGGATAAGGATTAAGGAGCACGGATGGAATTGTAACTAATGCAGGGTTTTGTTTGCAAAAATGAAACGTTATCTTCAGAAAACACTTAAAATAGGACTGCGGCTTAAATTCTTAGAAACCGAGGGACTTTTTTGTAAAAGTGCCGATGACGTACGACCAGAAGCAATCGCTGCTTTATTAGAGACTAGCAAAAATGCCCGTGCGTTGCGACGGGAAAAAAATTACATGCCCATCCACCACTCACCTTGCGGCGCAACTGCCAGTTGGATCATTGGAGGAAGTGTTCTACTAACCATCGCAGAGCCTTGCTGGTTAAATCCTTATTGTCCAGGGCAGCACGGATGATTGTCTGTGTGGCTAGTGGCATGCCATCTGGAGTGATAGCCACTCCATGACCGAACCTGCCCTCTACGGTAGACTCAGCACCACCGCTTGCCCGCGGATGTTGGTGGCATCTTTCTATCATGGCCGTGCTCGATAAAAACTTTTTATAGTAGGAATATTGAATTTCATCACGTGATAGCTGGCGGTGTGTTTATACATTATACACATCATAGTGAGTCTGAACTTCTGTTGATGGATCCCCTTTGTTCTTCTCGGAATTGTAGATGAATTGCTCGCTCTAATTTGATTCGATCCTAGACGAATTTACTAAATATTGGACGAAACTGGGCGAGCAAGGACCTCTTATTTTTCTTATTACTCTATCCCTCTGTGTGTGAGTAATACATACTCCGTTTTTATTTACTCCGCGTATTAACTTTGATCAAAGTCAAGCTTTGTAAACTTTGATAAAGTTTAGAGAAAAAATATTAACATATACAATAACAAATCAATATCATTACATTCATTATTGAATGTACTTTCACATCATATAGATTTCTTATGCTAAATGTTTATATTATTTTCTATAAACTTGGTCAAACTTTGCAAAGTTTGATTTTAGTCAAATTTAATATGCAGACTAAATAAAAACGGAGGGAGTAACTAAATAGGTCAAAAGACCAACGCATTTACTAATTTCTAGAGTTTTCTGTATTTAAGTAGCACCTTTCAACAGTAGCATTATATATTAGATGAGGTATACTACTTTTTTTCATCTCAAAGACAAAAAAGTATCATTATACTGCGATTACTGCCAAGCTCGTGGATCGATCAGAAAACCAGCCCGGTGCCCACCAACACAGCCAACGCCCTTGCCATCACTAATTTTCTACTTTATCCTCCCAACACAGCCAACGCCCCCAGCCTACCACGCCGCTCCTCGGTGCTTCTAGATGGAGGAGCACCACAGGTTGCTCCACCTTTGTCGCCTCTCAAGTCCCAACCCACCTCCCCACGCCTGCGCACGCTCCGCCCCGCTGGTGCGCCGCTCGCCGGAGCCGAGCACCGCAGCCGCCCTACCCCGCTTCCCCCTGCTCCCCTTTCCTCTTGTCTCTCTCTAACCTCTCTCTCTCCCATGGACGCCTGGAGCTCCCTCGCCGGCCGATGCGCCGCCTTGCCCCGCGGCCTACAGATGCGGCCGGCCACCCCGCCGGAGCCGAGCGCCGCCGCCGCCCCAGGTGAGCAGCGCCGCTGCCCTACCCCGTTTCCCCTCGCTCCCCCTTCCTCTTGTCTCTCTCTAACCTCTCTTTCCCCGCCCCAGGTGAGCAGCGTCGCCGCCCTGCCCCGTTTCCACCCCACGGCCTACAGATCCGGCCGGCCTCCATTGCCCTTGTCGTTCCCGTGCCCGGATCTGGCCGGAGTTCACCGCCACCGTGCCCGCCCGTGTCGGCAACGTGGCGGCCTCCTCAGCCTCGAGGGCGAGCTCCCAGTTGACCGCGTCCGCCGCCGCGACGCCTCGGTCCACCGCGGCCTTCAACGCCCGCCGCGACGCCTCTGTACGCCGCGCTCTACAACGCCAGTCGCGACACCTCGCCCCATTCCTGGGCTCTGGCGGCGCTCACGTCCGCCGCGACGCATCCCCTGCCTTGCTTGTGCGGTGTCGACGCCGGCGACAAGCGGTTCAGTAGAGGCAGGGTGTTTTTTGCAAAAAACCAAACGTTATCTACAATTTAAGTAGGACTGCGCGTTAATTTCGGGAAAATAGGGGGACTTTTTTGCAAAAATGACAGCGACGGACGACCAGAAGCATTAGCTGCTTTATTAGTAGGGAAAGAATAGAGAATAGAGATAGAGAATAGAGATAGAGATAGAGATATATAGCAAAAAATTAGCCGTTGCTAAGCTAAAAAAAATATGTGGTTTGAACTTGTTGTTTGTACGAGAAAACTTACATGGTTTAAACTTGTTATTTGTACGAGAAAACTTAGAAGCTTACACGTGCAAAGCATGATAACGCATTAGAAAATTATTTTCTCATTCATCTAGTTATTACGTAGGACATCTCCAAGCCAGTCCCGCAAACCTTCCGAAACCGTTAAGACAATGTTGTCCGAACAGGGGAAGCCATCCAACGCGAGTTTGTATCGGTCCGCGAAGCGGTTCAGATGTGTTTTATCCCACAAACGTGGGGGAGGTTTGCGCGAGTCGGAATCGATCTCAAGTCCGCTTTTGACCGTCCTGACCCACCAAAGCACCTCCTTCCGCGCCCACGCACGTTCCCGCCCGGTGCCAACAGCCCGCATTCATGCCGCTGTAGAGCGCGTCGCTCCACATTGAGCGGATGCAACCTCTCACTGGCGCCAGCGTTGAAGCGGCTCGTCGGCCCAAGGCGCCGCCTGCGACGCGTCTCCGGTGTCCGCGCTTGTTCAATGCCAGAGACGTGTGACTGGACGAGACGGAACGAATATCTACCACCCCTCTCCAATGCCCCGTCCGTCCGTATGCCGCCATTAAACAGGCTCACCGGCCGAGAAACTCACTCCGGCGCCCCGCATGGATGCACCCGGACGCCTGGCCTCACTGGAATCTGCTATTTAAGCACGGACAAACCCGACTGTCTCCACATCACAACACATCCATCCCACATCCTTCTCCTTTCCTTCACATCTGCCATTACCGCCAGCGAAAAGCACTGTGGGACAGTCTGTCGTCGGAGATGAAACACGTAGTAGCCGCCCTTGCCGCTGCCATGGCATTGCCGTCGTGCTAGGCAGATCGAGGCCGGCTTACCGGGCATCTCACCCGAGGTCTCCGACAACGAGGATGACACCGCGATGGAGACAGTCTCCGATGACTCCACCCCGTCTCCCGTGCCTACTGC
Source organism: Triticum aestivum (assembly GCF_018294505.1). Classification (NCBI taxonomy): domain Eukaryota; kingdom Viridiplantae; phylum Streptophyta; class Magnoliopsida; order Poales; family Poaceae; genus Triticum; species Triticum aestivum. Next base: position 43,762,718 of record NC_057795.1, read on the forward strand.
GCACGCCAGCTTCATCATGGAGCAGGCGCACTTCAATGCCGCCATGGTGGAGGTGCGGCTGTTGCCGCCGATGCCTTTATCAGCGTTCCAGCAGGCACAGGAGAAACAACGGTACAACATGTTCCTCCTAGAGCAGCACCGGCTAGCGGAAGGTCAGGTCTACGGCGAGCGCTGCTACTTCTTGAGCTACGTTGGGATTTCCTTAAAGAGGAAAGGATGATGCAGTAAAGTAGAGATAAGTATTTCCCTTAGTTAAGAATTAAGGTTATCAATCCAGTAGAACCAAGCAAAATCTCGTGAACAACACCCACACATAAAAGAACAAATACTTGCACCCAACGCGATCAAGGCGTTTGGCAATCCCCTCAGCGGTTAATTGCAAGGATCAAGTCTGATAATGATAGATAGATAAACAAAAACACAAAATAAAATAACGGTAGATAAATTGCAGCAAAGTATTTTCAGATTTTATAGATAATAAAGAATACACCCGGGGGCATAGTTTTCACTAGAGGCTTCTCTCTGGATAGAAAGCATACAGTGGTAAAGAAATTATTGTTAGGCAATTGATAAAAAAGCGCATAATTATGACGATATCCAAAGCAATGATCATGTATATAGGCATCACGTCCAAGACAAGTAGACCGACTCCTGCCTGCATCTACTACTATTATTTCACCAATCGATCGCTATCCAGCATGCATCTAGGTTATTAAGTTGATAAAAATAGAGCAACGACTTAAGCAAGATGACATGATGTAGAAATATAGATCCAAGCAATATGAATAAACCCCATCCTTTTATCCTTAATGGCAATAATACAAATACGTGCCATGTCCCTTTCTGTCACTAGGATTGAGCACCGCAAGATTGAACCCATCACAAAACACCTCTTTCATTGCAAGAAAAATCAATCTAGTTGGTCAAAACAAACGGATAGATAGGAGAGAAATACAAAGATATAACAATCATGAATAAAAGAGTTTAGAGAATACTCAAATAATATTCATCGATAATCTGATCATAAACCCATAATTAATCGGATCCCAACAAACTCACCACAAAAGAAGATTACATAGAATAGATCTCAAAGAGCAACGAAGAGAACATTGTATTGAAGATCAAAAAGAGAGAAAAGTTATCTAGCTAGTAGCTATGGACCTGTAGTCTGTGGTAAACTACTCACACGTCATCGAAAGGACAACAGGATTGATGTACAAGCCCTCCATGGTCGAATCCCCTTCTGGCAGAGTACTGGAAAAGGCCTCTAGATGGTTTCTGTCGAGAACAGAAACTTGCGGTGACAGAAAAAGTGTTTCGGGCGGCTCTCTTTTGGTTTCCCGATTTTAGAGAACTTATAGAGTCAGGATTAGGTCAAACGGACCCATGGTGGGCCCACAAGGTACTAGGACGGTAGGCGCGTCCTAGTGCCTTGTGGCCACCTCGTTGCACATTTGGTCTCCTCCCGAAGCTTCTAGGGTCTCTCTTGTCCAGGAAAAAATCGTCAAAAAGTTTCGGGGCATTTGGACTTTATTTTGTAGAGTATTCCTAGAAAATCAAAAACAAGAAAAAAAAACTGACACTTGGCACTAGGTTAATAGGTTAGTCCCAAAAGATGATATAAAATTGCCTGTAATTGCATATAAAACATCCATGATTGATAATATAATATTATGAAACAATTAAAAAATTATAGATACGTTGGAGACGTATCAAGCGTGTGAGTGAGGAGGCCATGGCCGCAGCGAACCCCAATGTCGTTGCGGAGCAGCGTGCCATCTACGATGTCGTCCGTGCTCAAGCCGCCGCTCGTCGGGAAACGGCTGCCGCCGAGGCGCAGATTCGAGGGACGAAGGATAACAACGCCAGTTGTGCCTCCTATGCGCCGCCGCCGAACCATCCGGCGGCCCGGTGGGACGATGACAATGTGGGCGCCATCATTTCCATCGTGGTCCTCATGTCCACCGGCGAAGGACAAGCTCTTTTCTTACTACTCATTCGGTATATAGAAAGGGAATCTTAAAACTATTCAACAATCCATTGTCGTCCAGCCAGGTTAGGATACCTGGCTTTCACCCAGGCGACCCGGGTTCAAATCTCGGCAATTGAGCCCTTTTTTTCTATTTCTTTTCTTTTGACTACCCAAATTGCAACTCCTGCTACCCAAATTGTCTTTTCTTTTAACATCGTGTCAAAAAACGTCTTTTCTTTCATCCATTTCTACGACAAGTATTTCCGGACGGAGGGAGTATTTATTAAGGCCCCTGCCACTCCATATATGAAGAATAACCAGTCCAGAGTTTTACTACTCCATGTATGAAAAACAACCAGAGTTCTATGAGCAGGTGAAGCACATAAAGGCAAATTACCTGATTCTTCTGCACAGATCTCTGCACTTGAAAAACCATGTCTCTGATCTCTATGCAAGTATGTAATGTAGAGCTCTGCTACGCCTACGCCATTTTGCATCTGCCATTTGGTTGACAGAATACCCCCAATCCCCCATTAGCCATTAGCTCAACTTCTGCAAACAAGCTCAAAATATTCCAAGCGATGTTGAATCATGTTCCTTTCATTTCCTTTTTTCTTGTTCTGTTCTGTTTGGGGAACAGACCAAAAGCATGAGTGTATTCATATCTCATATTATGTGCAGTGTTGGCCACAAATATGCAACAAATACCTGACTGTTTGGCAGCAAAAATATCAAATACCTCTATGAGATCTTCATCCAGCCATCCTTTAGTACCTGAACTTATATCTCGAGATTCAGGTTACATGCCATACTCTTCTGCAACATTGCTTGCTAAAAAATGAAATACGGTAACATCAGCGCTGATTAAATTCACAAGATAGCCCACAGTTCCAACGCCGGCTGCTACCCCAGCCAAACAAATGTTCAGGAAAAAAAAAGGCACTCGCTATATATATATTTTTATCTTTTGTTTGAGAAAAGAGGGGCCTCCCCCCGTCTGATTTCATTCAACGGAAACCAGGGTTCCATACAAACTACCAAACTTAATACCTACAGCTAATAATGACATAAACTAAAGGTAGCGAGTTTAAGATCCAAGTCACCCATTAGGTCATTACAACCAACAGGAAGTTCCAAACATCACAAAATCAGGAAACGACACTACAGCCACCGAGACATAGCAAGCTAAGAACATTACTGAAAAAAAAGGATCGGCAGACCACCAGCCGGCGCGGCGCGCGCTGCATCATGAGCTCGCACCACCTTCTGTTGAAGCGCCGACGATCCCTCCGGCAGTTTCTTCCTATCGCCATCACTCTGCAAACCTGCCCACAAACGAAGGAAAGTGCGGATGTCACAAGTCAGCTCAACAGGAGCCAAAATTAGCTTCATGCTCTATCCCGAGTTATCAGATTGCCCAGCAAAAGGCATGAATTCCCACCACATGAAAATTAAGTCCTACTGGTATTTTACCTAACAGATTGACAAACCAAATGGTTGCTCTTTTACATGCACTTTCAAGACCCTAGAATGTTTGGAATATACGATACGAAAAGATAAACAGAGTATCTCTTGAAAGGACATTTACAGAATTAGCTACCGAAGGGATCATGCATCCACATACCATATATATGCTCGTTGTAGAAAAAAGGGTAAGGAACATAATCTCTTCCGATATAAAAAGGGTAAGTAACATCATCTCTTCCGAAATAAAACTGTGCATCTGTAGAAGCTCTGTTATCCAGGTGTAGCTGCTCGCGCTGATTAGAAATCCATTTCTCGTCGCAGTTACCAGACACACCAAATTTCATTACCTTGAGCACCCTTGCATTCAAAATAAAGAACTTGGCGAAGTTAACATTGCGTTTATTGCCTCGATAGCCGTTCAGTACTATTTCTCTGAGATGCAGATCAAGGCAGTTGATAGGATCGACAAGTGTGCCACTTTCCCGAACTTTCTCCAGATATGACTACAAAAGAGAAGAAAGTATAGCAGCCACTTAGGCGACGATAAAATAAAAATGAATAATTTCTTCATAGCTGGCATGTCTAACCAAACCACGATTAGTTGCATGATGTGCAAATTCAGAGTTATTGAACAATGTAGTCCCACCAAACAAATTCTTGACTTCAAAAGCAAGTGCCTGTTGACTTCAAAGCCCTCCTAGATGCAGTTTTAACAACTAGATTTGTCATGGTATAATTTGAGGATTAAATATTAGGATCTCCATATGTCCAAACTAGGCGTCCAGAGAGATGTATGATTGACCAGCAGAGTTAAAACAGCATTGAATAGGTTTATATAACTCCATATATATAATTCTTTTTGCTGGAGTGGTTCACATTTTAACAGCAAAAAAATTCACCTGAATGCACAGCTTCTCCAAGCAGGGAAAGCACCTAAGGAATTCAACAAATGCCTCCCCATTAGAGCTGCTAGGTCCCAGAACCAAAATCTTCACTGTACATGCCGACCCAGTGAACGGGATGGGGATATTTTCCTGGACCGGTACATATGACTATATGAGTATATGACACACATCAAAGACATAGCAGACTGTGCGAAGCAAGTAGGAAATGCTCAAATGCATCATATAAGTTTCAAGAAAGAAAACGAAGAGGACCTATTATACCTTAAGAATTAGGGTCCCGATCAAAAGTTTGTGCATTTCGGTTGATACGTACCCCAGTACCGTCAGTTTCGGCGCTGCAATGACCTTGATTTTTCCTGGAACCACTGGACCAACTTGCATCATCCTTTCGAGGCAGGGTGCATCCTCAATGACAAGCTCCTGGAATGTATGTTCTTCGTTCATCGGGCATACAGAGACACCAATGCATCGGAGAGTCGGCGAGATGATCCGGACGGTGCTGAACCCGTAAATGTCCTGAAGATGAAGCCTCTCAAGCACAGTGCAGCCAGCAAGAAGGCCGTGGAGGGCCGCCTCCGAGATGCAGACATCGTAGAGCTTGAGCCGCTTCAACTTAGGGAAGCTGAGCACAGGGGCCGCATCAATCTGGGGAAAATCGCAGCCGCCGATGCTGGCGGCGCGCAGCGTGGGGCCGAAGCGGAGCGCAGACGGCGGCAGGGGAAGCGGGCGCGGCGGAGGCAGCCGCGGCTGAGTGCCGTCTCCGTAGAAGTTGAGCTCCTCGAGCCCATCGAGGGCGGGGGACCGGAACCAGCCGTCGAACCTGGCGAAGCGGTCGCGGCCGAGGCGGATGGTGTCAAGGGAGAGGCGGCGGACGGGGCCGCGGTGGGAGGCGAGGATCTCGGAGACGGCGGTGATGCGGTTGCGCTCTTGCCCGGCGAGGTCGTCGTCGACGGCGAGGTTGAGCGGGGCGGATCGCCAGGTGTCGCGCCACGCGGAGGACAGAACGGCTGTCCGCGCGGCTTCCTTGGTGGGGAGGAGCGAGAGGATGCTGCCTAGGATGTCGGCGGGGAGCTCGCTGATGCGGTCGAGGGTCGCATCCTCGTCGTCCGCGCTCGCCGGGGCCTCCTGCGGTTCCGGCTTATCCCGCCGCCGCATCTTCGATGCGGAAGCCGCCGCCCCCGCCGCCAGAGGCTCTTCCCGCCTCCGCTTCTCGGATGTGACCGCCGCCGCATCGTTCATCGCCGCCGCCGTCGCCAAGAAAAAAAACCGAGCAAAAGATCAATTGATTAGTGTTGAGTAGGAGTAGAATACTACTGGTAGCAGTTGTCACACACTAAATTTAATCTGGTCTCTTACTTGGCCAGCAGCAGCAGCACAGCGGACTGATACACGTCATGCAGTTAAGTCATCCAAGCTGCCTCCCTTCCCGAGACAGCTCGCGTTCCTCACACCTGGGCCAGTCTTTTGCAGGATTCTCCCAGAATCTACCCCTCTCTAGCTTCTCTTAAAATCTTTGATTCTCCTTTATTTTACAATCCTACTTAATTAGACAGATAGAATTGTAAAACAAACATGGCTCAAAGATTCTGGAAAAATCTAGATAGAGGTCAGATTCTGGCAAAAGAACTCGGCACTAGTTAAGATAAACGTATAAGCTGTACAGATAGGATTCTGGTAGTTAGCTATAGGTGTAAAACAAGTTGTAGTATGTTGAGATTATGTAAGTTGTTAGCCCCAGATTGTGGATGCAACAACCATTCCCCTGATGGCCATATAAGCACTACGGCCGGCACCCTTGGGTTGCATTGAGCCAAACCCCAAACCTCTCGCACTTTTCACATGGTAACAAGAGCCTAGTCAATCTCAGCAATGACTTCCGCTTCAACCTCCTCCATAATGTCGCCTTCCCTTTCATCCACCATCCTCGCCCTCGGGCAGCATTAGTCCGGCACGTCCGGCGCCGCCGTCTCCATGTTCGCTGGCTCCACCTCGTCAGGACTCTTCGCTGTCCCGCCGATGGCTCAATTGGTCACCATCAAGCTCAGCCGTGACAACTATCTCCTCTGGAAGACCCAAGTTATACCCATCTTTCGCGGCCAGCAAATCCTTGGCTATGCCGATGGATCGCACCCTGCACCGGCGATGCTCGTCCCAAAAACGAAGGCGGTCGGCGCGCCAACGGTGGCCAACCTTGCGTACCTCCCATGGTACACCCAGGATCAACTGATCCTCTCTGCGCTCCTCTCCACGTTGTCACCCGAGGTACTGTCACGCACCCTCGGGCTGACCTCCTTCGCCGTTGTCTAGACTGCGGTCGAGAGGATGTTTGCGCCCCGCTAACGTACCCATGTGACGCACATCAGGAGGCAACTTGCACTCATCCAGAAGAAGGACATGAGCATGGTAGATTAGTACGGTCGTGTGAAGTCTCTCGGTGACCAGCTGGCGTCCGCTGGAAAGCCACTTGCCAATGAGGAACCGATGACTTATCTCCTGACTGGCCTCGATCAATCGTATGAAGCCTTCACCACCTCCATTAATCTGAGCGGAGAGATGCCACTTGACGAGCTCTACTCCCACATGCTCGATTATGAAGCAATCCGAGAGGCATCCAGCACAAACTATCACATCACTGCAAACGCCACTACACGCGGCAATGGTGGATCAAACCGTGGCAGAGGCCTCAATAGCGGTGGCCACGGTTGTTGGGGAACGTAGCATGCAATTTCAAAAAATTCCTACGATCACGCAAGATCTATCCAGGAGATGCATAGAACTGAGAAGGGGAGAGTGTGTCCATGTACCCTCGTAGACCGAAAGCAGAAGCGTTAGGTTAACGCGGTTGATGTAGTCGAACGTCTTCACTATCCAACCGATCTAGTACCGAACGTACGGCACCTCCGAGTTCAGCACACGTTCAGCTCGATGACGTCCCTCGAACTCTTGATCCAGCAGAGGATCGAGGGAGAGTTTCGTCAGCATGATGGTGTGATGATGGTGATGGTGATGTGATTCACGCAGGGCTTTGCCTAAGCACTATGACGCTATGACCGAAGGTGTAAACTGTGGAGGGGGCAACGCACACGGCTAAGAAAACAATTGATGTGCCTTTGGGGTGCCCCCAGCCCCCGTATATAAAGGAGGGGAGGAGGAGGCCGGCGGCCAGGAGGGGCGCGCCATGGGGGGGAAAGTCCTACTAGGACTCCACTCCTAGTAGGATTCGCCCCCCTTTTTCCTTTCTTCCACCGGAGGGAGGAGGGAGAGGGAGAGGGAAAGGGGGGCGCCGCCCCCTCCCCTAGTCCAATTCGGACTGCCATGGGGGGGGGCACCCCTTGCGGCCCTCCTCTCTCTCCACTAAGGCCCATGTAGGCCCAATACTTCCCCGGGGGGTTCCGGTAACCCCTCGGTACTCCAGTAAAATACCCGAACCACTCGAAACCATTCTAATGTCCGAATACTACCTTCCAATATATGAATCTTTACCTCTCGACCATTTCGAGACTCCTCGTCATGTCCGTGATCTCATCCGGGACTTAGAACAAAACTTTCGTCATCGAACGTTAAGCGTGCGGACCCTATGGGTTTGAGAACTATGCAGACATGACCGAGACACATCTTCGGTTAATAACCAATAGAGGAACCTGGATGCTCATATTGGTTCCTACATATTCTACGAAGATCTTTATCGGTCAAACCGCATAACAACATACGGTATTTCCTTTGTCATCGGTATGTTACTTGCCCGAGATTCGATCGTCGGTATCCTCATACCTAGTTCAGTCTCGTTACCAGCAAGTCTCTTTACTCGTTCTATAATGCATCATCCCATAACTAACTCATTAGTAACATTGCTTGCAAGGCTTATAGTGATGAGCATTACCGAGAGGGCCCAGAGATACCTCTCCGATACACGGAGTGACAAATCCTAATCTCGATCTATGCCAACCCAACAAACACCTTTGGAGACACCTGTAGAGCATCTTTATAACCACCCAGTTATGTTGTGACATTTGATAGCACAAAAGGTGTTCCTTCGGTATTCGGGAGATGCATAATCTCATAGTCAGAGGAACATGTATAAGTCATGAAGAAAGCAATAGCAATAAAAGTTAACGATCATTATGCTAAGCTAATTGATGGGTCTTGTCCATCACATCATTCTCTAATGATGTGTTCCCGTTCATCAAATGACAACACATGTCTATGGTCAGGAAACATAACCATCTTTGATTAACGAGCTAGTCAAGTAGAGGCATACAAGGAACCCTATGTTTTGTCTATGTATTCACACATGTACTAAGTTTCCGGTTAATACAATTCTAGCATGAATAATAAACATTTATCATGATATAAGGAAATATGAAAAACAACTTTATTATTGCCTCTAGGGCATATTTCCTTCAGTCTCCCACTTGCACTAGAGTCAATAATCTAGATTACATAGTAATATTCTAACACCCATGGAGTCTTGGTGCTGATCATGTTTTGCTCGTGGAAGAGGCTTTGTCAACGGGTCTGCAACATTCAGATCCGTATGTATCTTGCAAATTTTTGTGTCTCCCTCCTTGACTTGATCGCGGATGGAGTTGAAGCGTCTCTTGATGTGTTTGGTTCTCTTGTGAAATCTGGATTCCTTCGCCAAGGCAATTGCTCCAGTGTTGTCACAAAAGATTTTCATTGGACCCGATGCACTAGGTATTACACCTAGATCGGATATGAACTCCTTCATCCAGACTCGTTCATTTGCTGCTTCCGAAGCAGCTATGTACTCTGTTCACACATAGATCCCGCCACGACGCTCTGCTTGGAACTGCACCAACCGACAGCTCCACCATTCAATATAAATACGTATCCGGTTTGTGACTTAGAGTCATCCGGATCAGTGTCAAAGCTTGCAACGACGTAACCATTTATGACAAGCCCTTTGTCACCTCCATAAACGAGAAACATATCCTTAGTCCTTTTCGGGTATTTCAGGATGTTCTTGACCGTTGTCCAGTGATCCACTCCTGGATTACTTTGGTACCTCCCTGCTAAACTTATAGCAAGGCACACATCAGGTCTGGTACACATCATTGCATATACATGATAGAACCTATGGTTGATGCATAGGGAATGACTTTCATTTTCTCTCTATCTTCTGCAGTGGTCGGGCATTGAGTCTGACTCAACTTCACACCTTGTAACACAGGCAAGAACCCTTTCTTTGACTGATCCATTTTGAACTTCTTCAAAACATTATCAAGGTATGTGCTTTGTGAAAGTCTAATTAAGCGTCTTGATCTATCTCTATAGATCTTGATGCCCAATATATAAGCAGCTTCACCGAGGTCTTTCATTGAAAAATTCTTATTCAAGTATCCTTTTATGCTATCAAGAATTTATGTATTATTTCCAATCAATAATATGCCATCCACATATAATATTAGAAATGCTACAGAGCTTCCACTCACTTTCTTGTAAATACAGGCTTCTCCAAAAGTCTGTATAAAACCATATGCTTTGATCACATTATCAAAGCATATATTCCCACTCCGAGAGGCTTGCACCAGTCCATAAATGGATCGCTGGAGATTTCACACTTTGTTAGCACCTTTTGGATTGACAAAACCTTATGGTTGCATCACATACAACTCTTCTTTAAGAAATCCATTAAGGAATGCAGTTTTGGCATCCATTTGCCAAATTTCATAACCATAAAATGCAGCAATTGCTAACATGATTCAGACAGACTTAAGCATCGCTATGGGTGAGAAGGTCTCATCGTAGTTGAGGGAGTCCTGGACTAGGGGGTGTCCGGATAGCCGAACTATCATCATCGTCCGGACTCCAAGACTATGAAGATACAAGATTGAAGACTTCGTCCCGTGTCCGGATCGGACTTTCCTTGGCGTGGAAGGCAAGCTTGGCGATACGGATATGTGGATCTCCTACCATTGTAACCGACTCTGTGTAACCCTAGCCCTCTCCGGTGTCTATATAAACCGGATGGCTTTAGTTCGTAGGACGAACAACAATCATACCATAGGCTAGCTTCTAGGGTTTAGCCTCCTTGATCTCGTGGTAGATCTACTCTTGTAACACACATCATCAATATTAATCAAGCAGGACATAGGGTTTTACCTCCATCAAGAGGGCCCGAACCTGGGTAAAACATCGTGTCCCTTGTCTCCTGTTACCATCCGCCTAGACGCATAGTTCGGGACCCCCTACCCAAGATCCGCCGGTTTTGACACCGACATTGGTGCTTTCATTGAGAGTTCCTCTGTGTCGTCACCGATAGGCTCGATGGCTTCTTCGATCATCAACAACGACGCAGTCCAGGGTGAGACCTTCCTCCCCGGATAGATCTTCATATTCGGCGGCTTTGCACTGCGGGCCAATTCGCTTGGCCATCCGGAGCAGATCGAAAGCTATGCCCCTGGCCGTCAGGTCAGATTTGGAAGTTTGAACTTCACGACTGACATCCGCGGGGACTTGATCTTTGATGGATTCGAGCCACAGCCAAGAGCGCCACACTGTCACGACGGGCATGATTTAGCTCTGCAGCCGGACAGTACCCTAGAGGCCGCACTCGAGCCCGCTCCGATCTTCAATTCGGAGCTGGCTGCGCAGATCGAGGACGGATGGCTAGACACCGCCTCGGGGGCTGCAACCTCTACGGCGATAGAGCCGAACACTGACCTTGTCCCTCATGAAGCTCGTGACTCCAAGGTGCCAGACTCCTTGCCGGACTCCGAACCTCCCGCGCCCCCTCCAATCGAATCCGATTGGGCGCTGGTCACGGAGTTCACCGCTGCGGACATCTTTCAACACTCACCTTTCGGCGACATCTTGAGTTCGCTAAAGTATCTCTTGTTATCAGGAGAGCCCTGGTCGGACTGCGGTCAGGACGGTTGGGATGCGGACGACGAAGAAATTCAAAGCCCACCCACCACCCACTTAGTAGCCACCGTCGACGATCTAACCGACATGCTAGACTACGACTCCGAAGACATCGACGGTATGGACGACGATGCCGGAGACGACCAAGAACCAGCGCCTACCGGGCACTGGAAAGCCACCTCATCATATGACATATACATGGTGGATATCCCAAAGGATGGGAATGGCGAAGGAACAACGGAGGATGACCCCTCCAAGAAACAGCCCAAGCGCCGGCGTCAGCGGCGCCGCTCTAAATCCCGCCACAACAAGAATGAAGATTCCGGCACCGGAGATAATAACACCCCAGACAGTGCCGAAGACAACCCACTGCAGCAAGATTCAGCACAGGAGGACAGAGATGCCAGCCCTCATGAGAGAGCGGCAGAAGAAGAGGTAGAGGATTATATGCCTCCCCCCGGAGACGAGGCAAGCCTCGACGATGACGAATTCGTCGTGCCTGAGGATCTCGTCTAACAAGAGCATTTTAAATGCAGGCTTATGGCCACGGCAAACAGCCTCAAGAAAAAGCAGCAGCAGCTTAGAGCTGATCAAGATCTGCTAGCCGACAGATGGACTGAAGTCCTCGCGGCCGAAGAGCATGAGCTCGAACGCCCCTCCAAAAGCTAACCTAAACACAAGCTGCTCCCCGATTAGAGGAGGAGGCATATGAACCCGCATCACTAGCAGACAATACGGCTGACCGACCACCCCGTGGTCGCGACAGAGAGGCCTCTAGGCCCTTCACTGGAACCGTACCCCGGCATCGCTCGAAAAGCACAAGGCCACAGGGGAACGCTCCGAACTTGCAAGATATATTGGAGGATAAGGCAAGACAAGCAAGATCGATCTATGGATCGCGTGGGCGCCCCATGATACGTGACGACAACCGTCGCGCCGGACACAGTAAGTCCGGCCGGGCCGAACAAAATAGACAAAGCTCTTTTGAGCTCCGTCGTGATATCGCCTAGTACAGAGGCGCCGCACACCCACTATGCTTCACAGATGAAGTAATGGATCATCAAATCCCCGAAGTGTTTAAACCCGTGAATATTGAATCTTACGATGGCACAACAGACCCCGCGGTTTGGATCGAAGACTATCTCCTTCACATCCACATGGCCCGCGGTGACGATCTTCACGCCATCAAATATCTCCCACTCAAGCTTAAAGGACCAGCCCGGCATTGGCTTAATAGCTTGCCAGCAGAGTCAATTGGGAGTTGGGAAGACCTGGAAGTCGCATTCCTCGATAACTTCCAAGGCACGTATGTGCGACCACCAGACGCTGACGACCTAAGCCATATAATTCATCAGCCAGACGAATCGGCCAGACAATTCTGGACACGGTTCTTAACCAAGAAAAACCAAATCGTCGATTGTCCGGATGCGAAGGCCCTCGCGGCCTTCAAACATAACATCCGCGACGAGTGGCTTGCCCGGCACCTGGGACAGGAGAAGCCGAAATCCATGGCCGCCCTCACGTCACTCATGACCCGCTTCTGCGCGGGCGAGGACAGCTGGCTAGCACGCAGCAACAACCTCAGCAAAAATTCTGGCAGTCCGGATATCAAGGACCGTCATGGCAGGTCGCGTCGCAACAAAAACAAACGCTGCATTAACGGCGATAAAAGTGAAGATACGGCAGTCAATGCCGGATTCAGAGGCTCTAAACCCGGTCAGCGGAAAAAGCCATTCAAAAGAACTACTTCAGGTCCGTCCAATTTGGACCGAATACTCGATCGCTCGTGCCAGATACACGGCACCCCCGAAAAGCCAGCCAACCACACCAACAGGGACTGTTGGGTATTCAAGCAGGAAGGCAAGTTAATTGCCGAAAACAATGACAAGGGGCTGCATAGCGATGACAAGGAAGAGACCCGACCGCCGAACAATAGAGGAGAGAAGGGTTTCCCCCCACAGGTGCGGACGGTGAACATGATATACGCAACGCACATACCCAAAAGGGAGCGGAAGCGTGCACTCAGTGATGTATACGCGATGGAGCCAGTTGCCCTGAAGTTCAATCCATGGTCCTCCTGCCCGATCACTTTTGAACGAAGGGACCACCCCACCAGCATCCGCCACAGCGGATTCGCCGCATTGGTTTTAGACCCAATCGTCGATGGATTTCACCTCACTAGAGTCCTGATGGATGGCGGCAGCAGCCTGAATCTGCTTTATCAGGATACAGTGCGCAAAATGGGCATAGACCCCTCAAGGATTAAACCTACCAAGACGACCTTTAAAGGCGTCATACCAGGTGTAGAAGCCAATTGTACAGGCTCAGTTACACTGGAAGTGGTCTTCGGATCCCCGGATAACTTCCGAAGCGAGGAGTTAATCTTCGACATAGTTCCGTTCCGCAGCGGCTATCATGCTCTGCTCGGACATACCGCGTTCGCAAAGTTCAACGCGGTGCCGCACTACGCATACCTCAAGCTCAAGATGCCAGGCCCTCGAGGAGTCATCACGGTCAACGGAAACACTGAACGCTCTCTCCGAACGGAGGAACATACAGCGGCTCTCGCGGCAGAAGTACAGTGCAGCCTCTTAAGGCAATTCTCGAGTCCGGCCGTTAAGCGACCGGACACAGCTAAACGCGCCTGAAGTAACCTACAACAAGACCACCTAGCACGTTCCGAGCACGCGTAGCAGTGCGGCTCCAACCCCAGCCCCTGCAAAACGTCAAGACAGGTCCTTCGCGTACACCATTACGCTCTGAAGATACCATGGGCATGGGGAGAGGGGCATGACCACGATAGGCCCAGAATGCGGCTTAACCACACCAGGGGCTGTCAAGTGTGTCGTTCTTTTTTTCTTTTTCCTTTTTATTTTTACCCACAGGACTCCATTCGTCAGAGGCCCTGTCCAGCAGCAGACATGCTGAACTCACGATGCAATAGCCAGGGAAGGAGAAAGGCTACAATGAATATCCAGGTGGTCTCCATTACGAGCATTAAATCTGTTTTATGCACCATTCCGCAGCCTACCCCTGGAGGGGGACATGTTTAATAGTCCCATCCCTTTCTTATCACACCATTTGTATCGTTCTGCATTTACAGCAGTCTTTCTTGAATAAGTAATGTATCACCTTTTTGCTTCCAATTGCATTTCTTTCTTATACATATGTTCATTTATGACATGTTGCATCCGTACATTTTGGTACGGCTAAACACACCAGGGGCTTATGTTTCCCGCATCATGGTGTGATAAGTCCGAACACTTTCACAAGTGCGGCACCCCGAACTTATAGCATTATATGCATCGGCTCCGAATCATGTCTTGGGTCAATAGTTGGGTTTGCCCGGCTCCCATGTTTTGGTACCTTACGTTCCGTTGTATCGGCTATGGTAGCACTGGGAGAACCACTGCGATTGCACCCCAGTTGAGCTGGGCGAGCGCCTCAGTGGAGAAAGCTAAAACTGACCGTCATGATGAGGCGAGAGCCGGTCGCTGTTCGAGAGGTTTTTTGCGAGTCCCTAAAGACTTATGCCGCTTAGAGCGAGGAGCCGGCTTTGTCCGGCCCAGGCGTGGATAGCGCCCCAAATTCGGCCTTCCGAAGACTAGGGGCTTCGCCAAAATTTAAAATTATAGAAATCTATGGCTAAGTGAGAGTGTTCAAGCATTATAAGTCCGGTTGCCTTGTTCGTTGTGTTGAGTGCCTCCCTAGATGGACCCAAAAATGGGAACAAGAGTGCTCAAGTTTATCCCGAACACCCCAGCACTCGTGGCATGGGGGCTAAAGCCGACGACTTGCCATCTCTCAGATTTGATAAACAGCTGCACAGAAGGCAATATTTTAAATTAACAAGCGTTGCTTAGCGCATATGAACTAAGTTTTCAGCGCACAGGATAACAAAATGCGAGTCTACCCAAATATTACATCTTTGGAGCACTCACCCACAATAATGCGGGCACCCTTCAGGACACTCTTATAATACATCTCGGGCGTGCGATGCTCCTTGCCCTGCGGTGGCGCGTTCGTCACAAGCTTCTGGGCATCCATCTTGCCCCAGTGCACCTTTGCGCGGGCAAGGGCCCGACCGGCACCTTCAATACAGGCGGAGTGCTTGATGACATCAACCCATGGACACGCATCCACCAGCCGCCGCACCAGGCCGAAGTAGCTCCCAGGCATGGCCTCCTTCGGTCACAGCCGAACTATGAGGCCCTTCATGGCCTGTTCGGCCACCTTGTGGAGCTAGACCAGCTGCTTCAGCTGGTCGCTAAGGGGCACCGGATGTCCGGCCTCAGCATACTGAGACCAGAAGACCTTCTCCGTTGAGCTCCCCTCCTCGGCCCGGTAGAACGCGGCAGCATCGGACACGCTGTGAGGTAGATCTACGAACGCTCCTGGAGAGCTCCGAATTCGGGTAAGTAACAGGTAATTAACACTCACATGCTTACTTTGCATGAAAAATGCCTTACCCGCTGCTATTTTCTTCAACGCCTCGACTTCCTGGAGGGCCTTATAGGCTTTGGCCTTAGCGGCTTTGGCACTCTCAAGAGCCGTCGCAAGCTCGGACTCTCGAGTCTTCGAGTCACGCTCCAAACTCTCATGTTTTTCCATGAGATCCTGGAGCTCTTGCTGTACCTCCGCCACTCACGCCTCCTGCTTCTCTCGCTTGGTGCGTTCCGCGGCTGCATTACGTTCGGCCGCGGACACCGCCTCCTTCTGGGTCACCACCTCGTTTATGGCCCCTGCTATATCCATGTTATCCTTGTCATTTTTCTTGCAACCAAATCCTTTTCTGTAAGGTACAATTTTAATAAGGTATTACTCACCTTCCTTGTCCTCGAGCTGCTTCTTGGCACGACCGAGCTCGTTCTCGGGACGCTCGAGGCTTTCCTTCAAAGTATTGACCTCCCCAGTCAATGCGGAAGAGGTCAGCAGCGCAGCCTGCAATCCCATATTGACATATTTTTTATGACTCCTGCGAATATCTTTTTAGATCCTCAGTCCGGCTTTTCTTTCCGAACACCAAACTGAGCATCAGGGGCTACTGTCTATGCGGTACTATTTTACATATATTAAAATTCTTACCTCAAAGCCTGTTAGAAGGCTGCTGCAGGCTTCGGTCAGCCCGCTCTTGGCGAGCCGAACCTTCTGAATTACCGCACTCATAACAGTGCGGTGTTCCTCTTCGATGGAGGCGCCATTGAGCGCCTCCAGCAAACTATCCGGCACCTCCGGTTGGACGGAGGCTGCCGGCGTCACGGTCTTGCCCTTCTTATGAAGGGGCCACCCGCCGGACTCCGGAACCGCTATGGGTTCTGGGGCTGAGTCCGGTGCAAAGTCCGGGAGGTTGTTCTGCGACACCTCCGGGGCCTCCTCCTCCTGGTGGGTCCCTTCCCGGGATCCCACCTCGGCATCGTCCGCATCACGGGGGGTGGAGGCAGTCGGAAGAGAATCCATATCCGACGCACCTAAGGACCCGCACGACGAAGCGGGAAGATCATCCTTGGGCGGACTGCAGGGTTGTATGCGGCATTAGAAAGACATTATGTGGCGAAAAGAAAAACCATGAAGTTATTCGGGAGTCCGGATACTTATGATCTCGCCAGGGGCTTGGCCCTTGGAGGCCAGTCCTCGTCGTCGTCGCTGGCGTTGGCAGAGCAGTCCGGGGAAAGAGTTTTTCCCTTCTTGGACCCTTCGGCCTCCCTCGTTGGGGAGGCCTTCCTTTTCTTCCCTTCCCCTGCTGGGGGAGAGGCTTTCTTTTTCTCCTCCTCGCCTTTGTGGGAGGAGTCTGCCTCGGAGTCATCATCCGATAACACCTGAAAACTGGAACTCTTCCGAGTGCCCGTGGCCTTCTTCTTGGCCTTCTTCTCCGGCACCACGTGGGGTGCCGGAGCCAGCAGCCCTGTTAAGCGGGCGTCCGCTGGGTCCTCTGGTAATGGGGCCGGACAAATAGTCTGTTCGGCCTTCTCCAGCCAGCCCTGTCAAAGGAGAGGGAGTTTAGATCCCGCATAGAGTCAAACTATGGAAAACAAGCGCCCCGAAGAGGGCAAAATCGCTTACCTCGTCAGCTGGACGCTACGAGCTAAATCCCGATCTTCGGTAGCGGATGCGGGGGCCTCGGCACCCTTAAACATCACCTTCTAGACATCTTCATATGTAGTATCGAAGAGCCCGCTCAAAGTCTGGTGCTGCGCCGGATTGAACTCCCACATATTGAAGCCCCGTCGTTGGCACGGGAGAATCCGGTGGATGAGCATGACCTAGACTACGTTGACAAGCTTGAGCTTCTAGTCCACTAGCTTTTGGATGCAGGCTTGGAGTCCGGTCAGCTCCTCCGAATCACCCCATGTTCGGCCGCTCTCTTTCCAGGAGGTGAGCCGTGTGGGGATGCCAGATCTGAATTTGGGGGCCGCTGCCCATTCAGGGTCACGCGGCTCGGTGATGTAGAACCACCCCGATTGCCACCCCTTAATGGTTTCCACGAAAGTGCCTTCAAGCCAAGTAAGTGGGACATCCTGCCCACCATGGCGCCTCCGCACTCCGCTTGACTGCCCTTCACAACCTTCGGCTTGATACTGAAGGTCTTGAGCCACAAGCCGAAGTGGGGCTGGATGCAGAGGAAGGCCTCACACACGACGATGAACGCCGAGATGTTGAGGATGAAATTCGGGGCCAGATCATGGAAATCCAGGCCGTAGTAGAACATGAGCCCCCGGACGAAGGTATGGAGTGGGAAGCCCAGTCCGCGAAGGAAATGGGGAAGAAATACTACCCTCTCATGGGGCCTGGGGGTGGGGATGAGCTCTCCCTTGTTGGGGAGCCAGTGCGCGATGTTGCTGGACAGATATCCGGCGCTACGCAGCTTCTGGATGTGCCCCTCCGTGACGGAGGAGGCCATCCACTTGCCTCCCGCTCCGGACATAGTTGGAGGAGGTTGAGGTGAGATGTGCGGACTTGGGCGCTGGAGCTCGAGTTCGCGGAGATGGATAAGCCAAGGAGGAAGAAGGCGCATGTAAAAGGGTTGGATCTTTATCCCCTTATATGGGCGGATAAAAACATGTGTCCCCACCAGCCTGATAAAACTCGCTTATCTCCCAAGCGCCGCAATCAATGGCGCGGTTGGGTTACCCACGTCCGTATTGATGGGAATCCCAGAATAAGGGGAACACGATCTCTGCTTCGACAAGACGTGCCAAGGAAACCGCTTCGCTAAACGTGCTGAGGTGGTACAATAAAAACAATTCTAGTAAAGGCTTGGTAGTGGTGTGACGTCACGCCACCAAATACGTTAGCAGATTGAACTTGTGTAATATTATTCTCTCTACAGTGGTATGTGGAATTTATTTTGCAGAGCCGGACACTATCCTGGTGTTCACAATCTTCTGTAAATTATTCGGAGAAGGAACCCGCCTTGCAATGCCGAAGACAATATGCGCGCCGGACTCATCGTCATTGAAGCCTGGTTCAGGGGCTACTGAGGGAGTCTTGGACTAGGGGGTGTCCGGATAGCCGAACTATCATCATCGGCCGGACTCCAAGACTATGAAGATACAAGATTGAAGATTTCGTCCCGTGTCCGGATGGGACTTTCCTTGGCGTGGAAGGCAAGCTTGGCGATACAGATATGTGGATCTCCTACCATTGTAACCGACTCTGTGTAACCCTAGCCCTCTTCGGTGTCTATATAAACCGGATGGCTTTAGTCCGTAGGACGAACAACAATCATACCATAGGCTAGCTTCTAGGGTTTAGCCTCCTTGATCTCGTGGTAGATCTACTCTTGTAACACACATCATCAATATTAATCAAGTAGGACGTAGGGTTTTACCTCCATAAAGAGGGCCTGAACTTGGGTAAAACATCGTGTCCCTTGTCTCCTGTTACCATCCGCCTAGACGCACAGTTCGGGACCCCCTACCCGAGATCCGCCGGTTTTGACACCGACAGTAGTCAACTCCTTGAACTTGTCAAAAACCTTTCGCAACAAGTCGAGCTTTGTAGACAGTAACATTACCGTCAACGTCAGTCTTCTTCTTGAAGATCCATTTATTTTCCATGGCTTGTGATATGTCCATTTTGCATCATGCTTTTATATCGATATTTATTGCATTATGGGCTGTTATTTCACGTTATGTCACAATACTTATGGCTATTCTCTCTTATTTTACAAGGTTTATCATGAAGAGGGAGAATGCCGGCAGCTGGGATTCTGGCTGGAAAATGAGCAAATATTGGAAACCTATTCTGCACAACTCCAAAAATCATGAAACTCCACGGAAGTCACTTTTGGAATTAATAAGAATTATTGAGCGAAGAAAGTACCAGAGGGGGCCCACACCCTGGCCAGGAGGGTGGGGGGTGCCCCCCTACTGGGCGCGCCCCCTGTCTCCTAGCCCCCCTGGTGGCCCCCCTGTGCCCATCTTCTGCTATATGAAGGCTTTTACCCTGAAAAAAATCATAAGCAAGCTTACGGGACGAAACTCCGTCGCCATGAGGCGGAAACAATCTAGGGCTCCGGCGGAGCTGTTCTGTCGAGGAAACTTCCCTCAGGGAGGGGGAAATCATCACCAACGATCCTCTCATCGGGAGGGGGTCAATCTCCATCAACGTCTTCACCAGCACCATCTCCTCTCAAAACCCTAGTTCATCTCTTGTATCCAATCTTGTATCAAAACCACAAATTGGTACCTGTGGGTTGCTAGTAGTGTTGATTACTCCTTGTAGTTGATGCTAATTGGTTTACTTGGTGGAAGATCATATGTTCAGATCCTTAATGCATATTAATACTCCTCTGATCACGAACATGAATATGCTTTGTGAGTAGTTACGTTTGTTCCTGAGGACATGGGTGAAGCCTTGCTATTAGTAGTCATGTGAATTTGGTATTCGTTCAATATTTTGATGAGATGTATGTTGTCTCTCCTCTAGTGGTGTTATGTGAATGTCGACTACATGACACTTCACCATTATTTGTGCCTAGAGGAAGGCATTGGGAAGTAATAAGTAGATGATGGGTTGCTAGAGTGACAGAATCTTAAACCCTAGTTTATGCGTTGCTTCGTAAGGGGCTGATTTGGATCCAGTAGTTTCATGCTATGGTTAGGTTTTACCTTAATACTTCTTTTGTAGTTGCGGATGCTTGCAATAGGGGTTAGTCATAAGTGGGATGCTTGTCCAAGAAAGGGCAGTACCCAAGCACCGGTCCACCCACATATCAAACTATCAAAGTACCGAACGCGAATCATATGAGCGTGATGAAAAGTAGCTTGATGATAATTCCCATGTGTCCTCGGGAGCACTTTTCTCATTATAAGAAATTGTCCAGGCTTGTCCTTTTCTACTAAAAGGATTGGGCCACCTTGCTGCACTTTATTTAATTTCATTGCTTGTTACCAGTTACAAATTACCTTATCACAAAACTATCTGTTACCTACAATTTCAGTGCTTGGAGAGAATACCTTACTGAAAACCGCTTGTCATTTCCTTCTGCTCCTCATTGGGTTCGACACTCTTACTTATCGAAAGGACTACGATAGATCCCCTATACTTGTGGGTCATCAAGACTCTTTTCTGGCGCCGTTGCCGGGGAGTGAAGCGCCTTTGGTGAGTGGAACTTGGTAAGGAAACATTTATATAGTGTGCTGAAATTTTCTGTCACTTGTTACTATGGAAACTAATCCTTTGAGGGGCTTATTCGGGGTATCTTTGCCCCGACCAGTAGAGCAAAGAGTTGCTCCTCAACCTACTGAACCTACTGAAAATGTTTGCTTGGAGATTCCTTCGTGTATGATAGAGAAACTGCTAGCTAGTCCCTTTGCAGGAGATGGAACATTGCATCCCAATTTACACCTTATCTTTGTGGATGAAGTTTGTGGATTATTTAAGCTTGCAGGTATTCCCGATGATGTTGTTAAGAGGAAGGTCTTCCCTTTATCTTTGAAGGGAGATGCATTGACATGGTATAGGCTATGTGATGATACGGGATCTTGGAACTATAAACGATTGAAGTTGGAATTTCACCAGAAGTTCTATCCTATGCATCGTATTCATCGTGATTGTAATTATATATATAATTTCTGGCCTCGCGAAGGATAAAGCATCGCTCAAGCTTGGAGGAGGCTTAAGTCAGTGTTATATTCATGCCCTAATCATGAGCTCTCAAGAGAAATGATTATTCAAAAAATTTATGCTCGACTTTCTCTCAATGATCGCACCATGCTTGATACTTCTTGTGCTGGTTCTTATATGCTGAAGACTACTGAATTCAAGTGGGATTTATTGGAAAGAATTAAACACAACTCTGAAGATTGGGGTTCCGACGATGGTAAGGAGTCAGGTATGACACCTAAGTTTGATTGTGTTAAATCTTTTATGGATACCGATGCTTTTCGTGGATTTAGTGCTAAATATGGACTTGACTCTGAGATAGTAGCTTCTTTTTCTGAATCTTTTCCTACTCACGTTGATCTCCCTAAGGAGAAGTGGTTTAAATATAATCCTCCCACTGAAGTAAAAGTAGTTGCACCTATGATAGTTGAATAAAAGACTATCACTTATAATGATCATATTGTTCCTACTACTTATGTTGAGAAAACATCTTTCCCTGTTAGGATAAAGGATCATGCTAAAGCTTCAATTGAGTTCTGTAAGAGTAATACTAGAACATATACACCTCCTGGGCAAATTAAAGTTGAACCTAGTATTGCTATGGTTAAAGATCTCTTGGATGATAATATAGATGGGCATGTTATTTACTTCTGTGGTGAAACTGCTAATATTGCTAGACCAGATGCTAAGATACATAGACCGGTTGTAGGCATGCTTGTTATTTCTGTTAAAATAGGAGATCATTGTTATCATGGCTTATGTGATATGGGTGCTAGTGCTAGTGCAATTCCTATTTCCTTATACAAAGAAATTATGCATGATATTGCACCCGCTGAGTTAGAAGGTATTGATGTTACAATTAAGCTTGTCAATAGAGATACTATTGCACCAGTTGGGATTGTTAGAGATGTCGAAGTCTTGTGTGGGAAAGTTAAATATCTTGCTAATTTTCTTGTTCTTGGTTCCCCACAAGATGAATTTTGTCCCATTATATTTGGTAGACCCTTCTTGAATACTGTCAATGCTAAGATTGATTGTGAAAAGGATGTTGTTACAATTGGCTTAGGGGATATGAAACATGAGTTTAATTTTTCTAAATTTCATAGACAACCTCATGATAAAGAATTGCTTAGTAAGGATGAAATTATTGGTCTTGCTTCTATTGCCGCACCTCCTACTGATCCATTAGAACAATATTTGCTAGACCATAAAAATGATATTTTATGAATGAAAGAATGGAAATAGATGAAGTATTCCTTAAACAGGGTCCTATTTTGAAACACAACTTACCTGTTGAAATCCTAGGGGATCCGCCTCCACCCAAGGGTGATCCCGTGTTTGAGCTCAAACCATTACTTGATAATCTTAAATATGCTTTGTGAGTAGTTACGTTTGTTCCTAAGGACATGGGTGAAGTCTTGCTATTAGTAGTCATGTGAATTTGGTATTCGTTCGATATTTTGATGAGATGTATGTTGTCTCTCCTCTAGTGGTGTTATGTGAACGTCGACTACATGACACTTCACCATTATTTGGGCCTAGAGGAAGGCATTGGGAAGTAAGAAGTAGATGATGGGTTGCTAGAGTGACAGAAGCTTAAACCCTAGTTTATGCGTTGCTTCGTAAGGGGCTGATTTGGATCCACTAGTTTCATGCTATGGTTAGGTTTACCTTAATACTTCTTTTGTAGTTGCGGATGCTTGCAATAGGGGTTAATCATAAGTGGGATGCTTGTCCAATAAAGGGCAGTACCCAAGCACCGGTCCACCCACATATCAAATTATCAAAGTACCGAACGCGAATCATATGAGCGTGATGAAAACTAGCTTGATGATAATTCCCATGTGTCCTTGGGAGCGCTTTTCTCATTATAAGAAATTGTCCAGGCTTGTCCTTTGCTACAAAAAGGATTGGGCCACCTTGCTGCACTTTATTTAATTTCATTGCTTGTTACCCGTTACAAATTATCTTATCACAAAACTATCTGTTACCTACAATTTCAGTGCTTGGAGAGAATACTTTACTGAAAACCGCTTGTCATTTACTTCTGCTCCTCGTTGGGTTCGACACTCTTACTTATCAAAAGGACTACGATGGATCCCCTATACTTGTGGGTCATCAGCTTGCCGATCATCGGGCAAGTCCACCAAAGTCCATACTTTGTTCTCATACATGGATCCCATCTCAGATTTCATGGCCTCAAGCCATTTCGCGGAATCTGGGCTCATCATCGCTTCCTCATAGTTCGTAGGTTCATCATGGTCTAGTAACATGACTTCCAGAATAGGATTACCGTACCACTTTGGTGCGGACCGTACTCTAGTTGACCTACGAGGTTTGGTAGTAACTTGATCTAAAGTTTCATGATCATCATCATTAGCTTCTTCTTTAATTGGTGTAGGAATCACTGGAACTGATTTCTGTGATGAAATACTTTCCAATTCGGGAGAAGGTACAATTACCTCATCAAGTTCTACTTTCCTCCCACTCATCTCTTCCGAGAGAAACTCCTTCTCTAGGAAGGATCCATTCTTAGCAACAAATATCTTGCCTTTGGATCTATGATAGAAGGTGTACCCAACAGTTTCTTTCGGGTATCCTAGGAAGACACATTTCTCCAATTTGGGTTCGAGCTTATCAGGTTGAAGATTTTTCACATAAGCATCGCAGCCCCAAACTTTAAGAAACGACAGCTTAGGTTTCTTGCCAAACCACAGTTCATATGGTGTCGTCTCAACGGATTTAGATGGTGCCCTATTTAACGTGAATGCAACCGTCTCTAAAGCATAACCCCAAAACGATAGCGGTAAATAAGTAAGAGACATCATAGATCGCACAATATCTAATAAAGTACGGTTACGACGTTCGAACACACCATTATGCTGTGGTGTTCCAGGTGGCGTGAGTTGCGAAACTATTCCACATTGTTTCTAATGAAGACCAAACTCGTAACTCAAATATTCGCCTCCGCGATCAGATCGTAGAAACTTTATTTTCTTATTATGATGATTTTCCACTTCACTTTGAAATTCTTTGAACTTTTCAAATGTTTCAGACTTATGTTTCATTAAGTAGATATACCATATCTGCTCAAATCATCTGTGAAGGTTAGAAAATAATGATACCCTCTGGGAGCCTCAATACTCATCGGACCGCATACATCGGTATGTATTATTTCAAATAAGTCAGTGGCTCATTCCATTGTTCCAGAGAATGGAGTCTTAGTCATCTTGCCCATGAGGCATGGTTCGCAAGCATCAAGTGATTCATAATCAAGTGATTCCAAAAGCCCATCAACATGGAGTTTCTTCATGCGCTTTACACCAATATGACCTAGACGGCAGCACCACAAAAAGTTGCACTATCATTACTAACTTTGCATCTTTTGGCTTAAATATTATGAACATTTTATAACTACGATCGAGATTCAACAAAAATAGACCACTCATCAAGGGTGCATGACCATAAAAGATATTACTCATATAAATAGAACAACCATTATTCTCCGATTTAAATGAATAACCATCTCACATCCAACAAGATCCAGATACAATGTTCATGCTTAACGCTGGCACCAAATAACAAGTATTCAGGTCTAAAACTAATCCCGAAGGTAGATGTAGAGGTAGCGTGCCGATGGCGATCACATCGACCTCGGAACCATTTCTGATGTGCATCATCACCTTGTCCTTAGACAATCTTTGTTTAATCCATAGCCCCTGTTTCGAGTTGCAGAGCAACAGAACCAGTATCAAATACCCAGGCGCTACTATGAGCATTAGTAAGGTACACATCAATAACATGTATATCAAATATACCTTTCACTTTGCCATCCTTCTTATCCACCAAATACTTGGGGCAGTTCCGCTTCTAGTGACCAGTCCCTTTACAGTAGAAGCACTAAGTTTCAGGATTAGGTCCAGACTTGGGCTTCTTCCCGGGAGCAATAACTTGTTTCCTATTCTTCTTGAAGTTCCCCTTCTTCCCTTTGCCCTTTTTCTTGAAACTAGTGGTTTTGTTAACCATCAACAGTTTATGCTCCTTCTTTATTTCTACCTTCGCAGCCTTTAGCATCGCGAAGAGCTTGGGAATTGTCTTTTCCATCCCTTGCATATTATAGTTCATCATGAAGCCGTTATAGCTTGGTGGAAGTGATTGAAGAACTGTGTCAATGACACTATCATCAGGAAGATTAACTCCCAGCTGAGTCAAGTGGTTATGGTACCCAGACATTCTGAGTATGTGTTCACTGACAGAACTATTCTCCTCCATCTTGCAACTATAGAACTTGTTGGAGACTTCATATCTCTCAACTCGCCAGCCACCTATGTGCAAAGCATGTCGGTAGAACCGGTCTCATGAACGTGGTCATGTAATGTTGGTTCGGGCTGCTTCATCCAACAATACCGCCGAACAAAGTAAGACATTGATTGTAAGCAGTATGATTATTATTGCCCACAACTCTTTGTGTTCTACTCGTGCATATCATCTACGCATACACCTGGCTCTGATACCATTGTTGGGGAACGTAGCATGCAATTTCAAAAAAATTCCTACAATCACAAAAGATCTATCTAGAAGATGCATAACAACGAGAGGGGGAGAGTGTGTCCATGTACCCTCGTAGACCGAAAGCGGAAGCGTTAGGTTAACGCGGTTGATGTAGTCGAACATCTTCACGATCCAACCGATCTAGTACCGAACGTATGACACCTCCGAGTTCAGCACACGTTCAGCTTGATGACGTCCCTCGAACTCTTGATCCAGCAGAGGGTCGAGGGAGAGTTTCGTCAGCACAGCGATGTGATGACGGTGATGATGATGTGATCCGCGCAGGGCTTCGCCTAAGCACCATGAAGTTATGACCGGATGTGTAAACTGTGCAGGGGGCACCGCACACGGCTAAGAGAAAAATTGATGTGCCTTTGGGGTGCCCCCCGCCCCCGTATATAAAGGAGGGGAGGAGGAGGCCGGTGGCCAGGAGGGGCGCGCCATGGGGGGAGTCCTACTAGGACTCCACTCCTAGTAGGATTCGCCCTCCCTCTTTTTTCCTTTCTTCCACCGGAGGGAAAATGAGGAGAGGGAGAGGGAGAGGGAAAGGGGGGCGCCGCCCCCTCCCTAGTCCAATTCGGACCGCCATGGGGGGGGGGGGGCGACCCCCCTGCAGCCCTCCTCTCTCTTCACTAAGGCCCATGTAGGCCCAATACTTCCCCCGGGGGGTACCGGTAACCCCTCGGTACTCCGGTAAAATACCCGAACCACTTGAAACCATTCCGATGTCCGAATACTACCTTCCAATATATGAATCTTTACCTCTCGACCATTTCAAGACTCCTTGTCATGTCCGTGATCTCATTCGGGACTCCAAACAAAACTTCAATCACCAAACACTAGTAGAAAATAGGGCTTTGGTTCAGGCCGGGCCAGCCCATTAGTCCCGGTTCAGCCTAGAACCGGGACCCATGGAGGCATAGGTCCCGGTTTGTGAGGCCAGGGGGGCAGCCGGGCCATCGTGGGGCATTTGTCCCGGTTCATCTGGCACCTATGGTCCTGGTTCGAGGCTCGAACCGGGACCAATGTGCCTCGCTCCTGGCCCAACACCATTGGTCCCAGTTGGTGGCTTGAACCAGAATCAAAGGGTGTCCTTTAGTCCCGGTTCCAGCCATGACCGGGACCAATGATGCCCCCCCCCTCGTCGGTGAGCAGAGCACTCCACACTGCTCTATTTTTTTGGCCGGCAAGGGGAGGGCTTTGTGGTGCTCTAGCTCACCTCCTATGCACAAAAGGTGTTCGATGAAATGCCCGAGCCACACTACTTATGCTTTCTCCTCTCCAAGCTCGACCTCCAAGCTCCATTTTCCTCAATATTTGTCTAGGTTTAGCGGTCCGTCACGTCCCGTCCCCGTCTTCACCACCGTCGATCGCCCGTGCCGATCTCGTCGCCGACACCACCGTGGTGAGCCTCTTGTTCTTATCTTCTGTCTAAAAGGAAAAAAAATTCTTACTTGTATGTTTAGATAGATACTTGTATAATTTTCTTACTTTTATTATTGCTTCTTATTATATAGTGCAATGGTTTTGGTATCCGCCCCCGTCGGCCCTCGTCCTGTCTATGATTCAGATGTGGTATATATTATCTTTTATAACTATTTGGTTCATTTATTATTTATGACAATTATGCTGACCAATGTGACATATATTTTATTTATCTAGGAGGTATGTGAACCAGAAATTCCAACCGACCCTATATTGTTGAGATGTTAAATTTAGTTGAAGAAGAAAACAATTACTTGAAGGAAAAAAATTAAAAAATTGAGGAGGAGAAGATGATATTGGAGTTGCATGTTGCGGATGTCGTCGATGATCACAAGATCAAGATGGATGCAATGCGCTTGAAGATTAGAAAGATTAGAAAATGTGACATTCATACCGAGGCTTGGTATCATTATGTCATTGGATCAATTGATACCTTGGTTGCGATTATGATCGCATTTGTTGTTGCGTTGAAATGGTTTACATAGTTTCAATGTATGGTTTAATTAGATGCTCTGGAGAGCTATATGTTGTTCAATGAGAACTATGTATGTACTTTGGTTTTAATGTGATGATGAACTTCTATTAATTTGGTCACTTATCTATTCATGATGTTCTATAATGGTTTTTGACACACTTAATTATATATAATGCATGCAGATGAACCAGCAATGGATGTACGGTGACAGACACACCTCCGAGTACATTAAGGGCGTGCATAATTTTCTCGAAGTGGCTGAGGCAAACAAGAAGAATGGTTTTATGTGTTGTCCATGCCCTATATGTAGGAATACGAAGTCTTACTCTGACTCGAAAACCCTTCACACCCACCTGCTTTATAAGGGTTTCATGCCACACTATAATGTTTGGACCAAGCACGGAGAAATAGGGGTTATGATGGAAGGCAAAGAAGAAGAAGAGGACGATGACAACTATGTGCCCCCTGAATATGGTGATGCTGCAACGGGGGAAGCTGCTGAAGATCAAGAGGAACCAGACGATGTGCCCGATGATGATCTATGCAAGGAGACAGTGCAAAAGTCAAAAGGAGAAGCTGAAGTTCGATCGCATGTTAGAGGATCACAAAAAAGGTTTGTACCCCAATTGCGAAGATGACAACACAAAGCTCTGTACCATACTGGAACTGCTGCAGTGGAAGGCAGAGAATGGTGTGCCTGACAAAGGATTTGAGAAGCTATTGAAAATATTGAAGAAGAAGCTTCCAAAGGATAATGAATTGCCCAACAATACGTATGCATCAAAGAAGGTTGTATGCCCTCTAGGATTGGAGGTGCAGAAGATACATGCATGCCCTAATGACTGCATCCTCTAACATGGTGCGTACGAGGATTTGAACGCATGCCCGATATGTAGTGCATTGCAGTATAAGATCAGACTATATGACCCTGGTGATGTTGACGACGAGCGCCCCAGGAAGAGGGTTCCTGCCAAGGTGATGTTGTATGCTCCTATAATACCACGGTTGAAACACCTATTCAGAAACAAAGAGCATGCCAAGTTGATGCGATGGCATAGAGAGGACCGTAAGAAAGACAGGAAGTTGAGAGCACTCGCTAATGGGTCACGGTGGAGAAAAAATGAGAGAAAGTACTGGGAGGAGTTTGTAGGTGACGCAAGGAACGTATGGTTTGGTTTAAGCGCGGATGACATTAATCCTTTTGGGGAGCAGAGCAGCAATCACAACACCTGGCCTGTGACTCTATGCATCTATAACCTTCCTCCTTGGCTATGCATGAAGCGGAAGTTCATTATGATGCCAGTTCTCATCCAAGGCCCTAAGCAACCCGACAACGACATTGATGTGTACCTAAGGACATTAGTTGAAGAACTTCTACAGCTATAGATTGGAAACTGTGTACGTGTGTGGGATGAGCACAAACAGGAGGAATTTGACCTGCATGCGTTGCTGTTTGTAACCATCAATGATTGGCCTGCTCTCAATAACCTTTCAGGATAGACAAACAAGGGATACCACGCATGTACGCACTGTTTAGATGACACCGAAAGTATATACCTAGACAAATGCAGGAAGAATGTGTACCTAGGGCATCACCGATTTCTTTTGACCAACCATCAATGTCGAAAGAAAGGCAAGCATTTCAAAGGTGAGGAAGATCACCGGTAGAAGCCCGCCATGCGTACCGGTGATCACGTACTTGCTATGGTCAATGATTTAAAAGTAATCTTCGGAAAGTGTCCCGGCGGACTATCTGTTCCGAATGATGCTGAGGGACGCGCACCCATGTGGAAGAAGAAATCTATATTTTGGGACCTACCCTACTGGAAAGACCTAGAGGTCCGCTCTTCAATCGATGTGATGCACGTGACGAAGAACCTTCGCGTGAACCTGCTAGGCTTCTTGGGCGTGTATGGGAAGACAAAAGATACACCAGAGGCACGGGAGGACCTACAACATTTGCATGAAAAAGATGACATGTCTCCAAAGCAGTATAAAGGTCCTGCCAGCTATGCTCTTACCAAAGAAGAGAAGGAAATCTTCTTTGAACGCATGCCCGGTATGCGGTGCATTGCGATATAAGATCAGACGAGATGACCCTGGTGATGTTGACGGCGAGCCCCGCAGGAAGAGAGTTCCTGCGAAGGTGATGTGGTATGCTCCTATAATACCACGGTTGAAACGACTATTCAGAAATAAAGAGCATGCCAAGTTGATGCGATGGCACAGTGAGGACCGTAAGAAAGACGGGAAGTTGAGAGCACCCGCTGACGGGTCGCATTGGAGAAAAATCGAGAGAGAGTACTGGGCTGAGTTTGCACGTGACCCAAGGAACGTATGGTTTGGTTTAAGCGCGGATGGCATTAATCCTTTCGGGGAGCAGAGCAGCAATCACATCACCTGGCCCATGACTCTATGTATGTATAACCTTCCTCCTTGGATGTGCATGAAGCGGAAGTTCATTATGATGCCAGTTCTCATCCAAGGCCCTAAGCAACCCGGCAACGACACTGATGTGTACCTAAGGCCATTAGTTGAAGAACTTTTACAACTGTGGAATGGAAACGGTGTATGTGCGTCGGATGAGCACAAATAGGAGGGATTTAACCTGCATGCATTGCTGTTTGTAACCATCAATGATTGGCCCGCTCTCAGTAACATTTCAGGACATACAAACAAGGGATACCACGCATGCACGCACTGTTTAGCTGACACCGAAATTATATACCTGGGAAGCTACAGGAAGAATGTGTACCTGGGCCATCGTTGATTTCTTCTGACTAACCATCAATGTCGAAAGAAAGGCAATCATTTTAAAGGCGAGGCAGATCACCGGAAGAAGCCCGCCATGCGTACCAGTGATCACGTACTTGCTATGGTCAATGATTTACACGTAATCTTTGGAAAGGGTCCTGGCGGACTAGCTGTTCCGAGTGACGCTGGGGGACACGCACCCATGTGGAAGAAGAAATCTATATTTTGGGACCTACCCTACTGGAAAGACCTAGAGGTCCACTCTTTGATCGACGTGATGCACGTGACGAAGAACCTTTGCGTCAACCTGCTAGGCTTCTTGGGCGAGTATGGGAAGACAAAAGATATAGCTGAGGCACGGGAGGACCTGCAACGTTTGCACGAAAAAGACGGCATGCCTACAAAGCAGTATGAAGGTCCTGCTAGCTACGCTCTTACCAAAGAAGAGAAGGAAATCTTCTTTGAATGCCTGCTCAGTATGAAGGTCCCGTCCGGCTACTCGTCGAATATAAAGGGAATAGTAAATATGGCATAGAAAAAGTTACAGAACCTAAAGTCTCATGACTGCCACATGATTATGATGCAACTTCTTCCGGTTGCATTGAGGGGGCTTCTACCGGAAAACGTTCGATTAGCCATTGTGAAGCTATGTTCATTCCTTAATGCAATCTCACAGAAGGTAATCGATCCAGAAATCCTACCAAGGTTAAGGAGTGATGTGGCGCAATGTCTTGTCAGTTTCGAGCTGATGTTCCCACCATCCTTCTTCAATATCATGACACACGTCCTAGTTGTCATTCTAGGCCCTGTATTTCTACACAATATGTTCCCCTTTGAGAGGTTCATGGGAGTCCTAAAGAAATATGTTCGTAACCGCGCTAGGCCAGAAGGAAGCATCTCCATGGGCCATCAAACAGAGGATGTCATTGGGTTTTGTGTTGACTTCATTCCTGTCATTAAGAAGATAGGTCTCCCTCAATCGCAGTATGAGGGGAGACTGAGTGGAAAAGGCACGCTAGGAGGGGACTCAATAATATATAGGGACGGGCATTCTTAGTCTCAAGCACACTACACAGTTCTATAGAATTCTACCTTGGTGACCCTGTATGTCGATGAACACAAGAACATTCTACGCTCCAAACACCCGGACCAGTGTGACGACTGGATTACATGTGAAGACATCAGGAGTTTCGGCAGTTGGTTGCAAACATGTCTCAGGGGTGACAACACTATTTCTGATGAGCTGTACTCGTTGGCGAGGGAACCATCTTCGACTATAATGACTTACAAACGGTACGGGATAAATGTGAATACATTTTACACGATCGCCCAAGCTCAAAAGAACACCAACCAAAACAGTGGTGTCCGCTTTGATGCAGCAACCAAGAGGGGAAATGACACATGGTTACATAGTGGACGTATGGGAACTTGACTATGGACATGATTTTAAGGTCCCTTTGTTTAAGTGCAAATGGGTCAATCTGTCAGGAGGCAGGGTACAGGTAGACCCACAGTACGGAACAATAGTGGATCTGAACAATCTGGGGTACATAGACGAACCATTCGTCCTAGCCAGTGATGTGGCGCAGGTTTTCTATGTGAAGGACATGTCTACCAAACCGAGAAAAATAAAAGATAAGGAAGCAGATACATCATACGATGAGCCAAAGCGCCACATAGTTCTTTCAGGAAAAAAGACATCATGGGATTGGAGGGCAAGACAGACATGTCTGAAGATTATAAAAAGTTCCATTAAATTCCTCTCTTCAAAGTCAAGGCTGACCCAAGCACCCTGTTAAACAATGAAGATTATCAAAGGTTACGACGCAATAAGCAAAGGACACAAGCGAAGAAAAAGTGAAGACTTTCTACCCACAACTAGTATGATGATGCCTTTGATCTAGAATATCACTGCAGTTACATGTGAACAAATGAAATCCCTTTGTAACAGATGATATTTCGTCCGGAACCATGATACTTCCAAAGAGATTGTCTGTTTTATACATGAAGTGCATCCAGTTTTTGTCGTAACCCGCTCAACATCTTAGAACATGCTATGTGGGTGAAATGATGATACCATGCCAACTTTCAACCTTTTCAGAGTTCATTTGTAGTGCTTTTCAATTTAAGGGTCATTTAGCTGAAAGAATGAACTAATAGCAAAAGAATGAACTAATAGCAAAAATAATGAACTAAAAGCAATCAATTAAAATATTCTATTATGATCAACTAAAACAAAACTATAACATCCTTCAATAGCAAAAAGAATCATCTAAAAAGCTTTTATAAAACTCCAATAGCAAAAGGAATCAACTCAAAAAACTTTTATAAACCTATAGTATTATTAAAACTAAAATTATATAAAACTTATGCAACCAATATTATCAAAGTATTTTTTGTTCAAAACATTAAAAGAAAAAAGAATTTTCATAAAGAAGTTTTTTGTTAGAAACTATAATAGCAAAAAGAATTATCATAAAGAATTTATTGTTAGAAACTAAAATAACAAAATCTATTTTTGAATATAATGATAAATATAGTAATATTAAATAGTAGGAAAAAGAATCACTCAAAAATCTAGTTTTATAGTAAAGTTGTTCAAAAACTAGTGATTCACACAATTTTTTTAAAAATTCAAATTTAAACTATTCAAATTGGGAAAGAAATGGCACTAACAGAAAGTTTAAAAAATTTATTACCTAAAAGCAAAAAGAATTACATGAAAAACTAGTAAGTATTTTGCTGTAAGTAGAAACAAAATAAAATAAATAAAGAACAAAGAAAACAAAAAAATTAAAAAAAAGTGCCACCTACTGGGCCACCATGGCATGAATACTAGAAACCTAACCATGGGCCAGGATTCAGGCCCGCAGCAGGCCCACAGGCACATCGTGACACATATTAGGCCCGAAAGCCTGGAGTTGAGAGGAGCTCGAGAGGGTGGGCGCAACAACGCTTATAAACCACCCTCGAGCTCTCTCAACTAGCGAGGTGGGACTAAACTTTGGCCGCGACACGGGCAACACAGGGCCTTTGGTCCCGGTTGGTGGCATCAACCGGGACTTAAGGGGTGGCATTGGTCCCCGTTGGTGCCACGAACCGAGACCAAAGCTTAGTGTATATAAGCAAGACTTGTGAAAGATTTCAGTTTTCATCGCAGCCCCCCCCGACGGCCCCGACCTCCTCGACGCTGCCAGGCTGCCCGACGCCGTCGCCGTCGCCCGTGCCTACGCCGCCCCTGAGCCCATGCCGACACTATCCGCCGCCCACGCCTCGTTGCCGTCGCCAACTCTTTTGCGCCCCGACGCCGCCCGCTCCTTGTTGTTGTTGTCGCCCCCGTCACCGCTCCCTCGCTGTCGCTGCCCTGCCTCCGTGACCCCGCCGTCGTCCAACGCCTCCCCAACCTCGTCGTCACCTCCGCCTCCCCGTGTCGGCCCCTGCCCTGCCCCGCGCGCGCCGCCTCTGCCTCAGGCCGGCCCGGATCTCGCCGTCGTCAACGCCGCCCCCAATGAGCCCCCGCGCCCTTGCCCTACCCCCTGCCGCCGCCGCCATGGATATATGATGTTTTTTTCTGCATATATATATATATATGATGTTTTTTTCATATATGTTGATGTATGCATATATATATATATGATGTTTTTTTGCATATATGTTAATGTAATGTTTTTTTTTCTGCATATATATATGATGTGTTTTTGTTCATAGATGATCATATGAATTTTTTTGTTCATAGATGTGATTTTTTTGTTCATATATCATATGATGTTTTTATTGTTCATAGATGATCAATCATATTTCATATGTATGCAAGCGAAGTCGTTGTCGTTAGTTGTACTGTTTAGGGTTAGGGTCGTCGAGGAAGAAGGAAAATAAGGAAAAAGAAGAAAAGAGGAAGAAGGAAGAAGAAGAAAAAGAAGGAGAGGAACTAAGAAGAGGAAGAAGGAGAAGAAGAAGGAATAAGAGGAGAGGAAGAAGAGGAGAAAAAAATAAGAAGAGGAAGAAGAAGAAGAAAAAAGAGGAGAAGAAGAAGAAATAGAGGAGAAGAAAAAAATATAGAAAATATCCTCTATTCTTCTTCTTCTTCTCTTTTTTCTTCTTCTTTTTTCTTCTTCTATTTTTCTTCTTCTTCTTCTTCTCCTCTATTTTCTTCTTATTCCTCCTCTTCTTATTTATTATCGGGAACTAGGGTGTTGGAAACTAGGGTAGACGGTCGAGGGTCATCGAGGGGTAGAGGGTCAAGGGTCATCGAGGGGTCGAGGGTCGTAGAGGGACGAGGGTCGTCGAGGGGTCGAGGGTCGAGGATCGCCGAGGGTCGAGGGTCTCCGTTTAACAAGAATGCCCCCATTATGGATGTGCACAAGTTGATCCATTTTTTTGATCTCATATATATATATATATATATATATATATATATTCTTCTATATGTCACGTTGTCTGTCAAAGTATTGAAGAAATCCATGGCTACATCATTTGCTGGAAGTAACAGGCGTATGACGCTACGAAGCTCTTCAAAATTGTTTTGTAACGGAGTTCCTGGTAGGATGATTCGCTTTTTGGTACGAATTTCAGCAAAGGCCTTCCAAATAGCGATATTCAGAAGGCTCTTGCTGAACTTCGTACCAAAAAGCTAATTATACTATCCGGGACTTCGTTCCAAAACAATTTTGGAAAACTTCCTACCGTTATGCGCCTATTATTTTCGGTAAATGATGAAGCAATGATTTTTTTGAACCCTTTGACACTAGACAACGTGACATATAGAAGGATATAGATGAGATCAGGAAAAATATGGACCATTTTTTATGTGACCGTATCTGCTACATTGGCAACGGACATTTCAAAGGCAGGCCATGCACAAAAGGAGATATATATCGTACCAGCTAGGCGTCAGGCGAAAAGTACACCTGCAATTATTCAAGACGACACTTGTGCGACCGACGAGGTTTAGATCGTATCAGCGAAGGAAGTGAAGCCGACGTTCAGGACTCCATGCAAATTTTTGACGGTGGGCAAAATTCAACTGAGGTTAAATTGAACTCAGGTTCAATCTTTTTATTTCTAGATTCAGTATTACGTGCGTGTACTAGCTACACGTTTAGCCAAGTATTTGCACTAGTACTAGTTTGTTTTGGCATCTTGTGATCGGCTTGCCAGATATTTAAATTAGTTAAGTTGTGATTAGTTATGATAAGAGAGAGAGTCCATGTAGATTTTCTTGTTGGAGTCGGTTTGGGTGGGGACGTGCGATGCCTATATAAGAGGATGGCTTCGGCCGTGTACAGGGATTCTTTTGGTTTGTGTTTTTATCTGTCATAGGACATGAATAAGTCGGGGTATCTTCCCGTATGAATTATCACTGGTTGAAAAGTTTAGTTACTTTGTGCGCTCGGCGAGTTGATTGGACTGCTAATCGTCTAATTTGCTGTTGATCTTTGCAAGACCGTCCACGTTCTTCCTTTTTTGGGTGTGTGTTGTTTCTGTGGTGATTGTATCTACAAGATCGCGAGTGCCACATCGTTCTTGGTGACATCGTACCGTGAAAGATTGGGAAATTTATTCGTGCCGTCGATTTTCTGCAACATTCGCATCAATTTTCTACACATCCAGAATGATGCCATCTTGTTAAATCCCTTAAATGTTAAGAGAATCCGAGCGGTCGAGGATCGGAACTAGCTAGGGTAGGGGGTCAAGGGTCGCCGAGGGGATGAGGGTCGAGGGTCGCCAAGGGGTCGAGGGTCGAGTATGACCGAGGGTCAACAGGGGGACTTCGATCAACCCCCTCTCGCTCGACCAACTCTCGAGGACACCCAAACCATAGGAAAAAATGTTGTCGGTCTTGTACCCCCTCCCGTCCCTACCCGACAAACTCTCTCGAGATTATCAAGAATGCTCCCATTATGGATGTGCATAATTAAGTTGATCCCTATTTTTTCTGATCTCATCTACCCTTCTATATTGACACTAGACAACGTGACATATAGAAGGGTAGATGAGATTAGGAAAAATAGGGACCATTTTTTTCTGGACATCCAAAATGGCGCCATCTTGTTAAATCCCTTGTTTGACATTCATGAGAGAGGCGGTCCGGACGTCATACATTCATGAGAGGTGGTCTGGGCCAAACCCTAGAAGCGTTGCCGAGGCCATCCCAAACCCTAGAAGCGTCGAGGCCACCCAAATTTACCAAGTTAAAAGAGTGTTGTCGAGGCCACCCCAAACCCTAGAAGTGCTGTGATTAGCTAGCTAGGTCTATGTTTGCCACTATTAATATATCCATCTCTCATGTTTGTATATTAATTGCCATGTTGTAATATTTGCAGAATCTATGGATCAACAAAGAGACTTCGAACAAGAAGAGATATTGGAGGACATAATCCGCGATGGAGGTGATGTCTTGTCGTTTTTGAACGACCTCGATGGTCTGGAAGGAGAGGGAGCAGGCTACGGTGATTGAAAAATGGAGGAGGAAAGTCATGATCATGATGGTGGCTCCGGCGACCGTGATGACGGCTCCGGTGACCGAACGGAGTTGGGATCAGCTGTTGCAAAGTCCAGCGAGGTATATACATATTAATTAATTAATTAAGCCTGTGCTGACTAGCTAATTGATGCATTAATTGTTTTGGTATGTACATATATTAAATCTTCTTTCATCTTTTATAGCCCTCCGGATCAAGCAAAACTTTGGTAACGAGACGAGGCCCGAAGAAAAAGTTGCGCCAGGATGAAAGGTTCACGACCACAGAAATCGCGCGTGATGGCTATCCGATTGAACCCCTCCAGACCAAGGAAGCATTTTCTGCTCAGTGCGGGGTTCTTGTTATGGACATGATCCCGATCGGCATCCACCAATGGTATAAGCCTAAGAAGGAAGACCCTCAAGTTTCTTATGTCAAAGATAGACAGAACATGATCTTTGGACCGCGCTGAAGGAAAATTTCACCCTACCGGCAGAGGAGGATCCGAATAAGCCAGTTATAGAGCCACTGGTCAAGGCTCATTCTCCCAAAAAGATGGTAGGTCTATTCAGGAGGTGGAAGAATGAGTTGAAATCAACGTATGTAGACAAAAACAAGACTCCAGAATTCACCAGCCGATTTGAGAAGATAAGAGATCACTGGGCCAAATTTGTGGCCCACAAGAGATCAGAGAAGAGTAAGAAGATGTCAGCGACAAACAAGATAAATGCTGCAAAGAAGGAGCATCACCATCGCACGGGGTCAGGTGGCTACCTCAAAGCCCAACCATTGTGGGACAAGGCTGAGAGAGACCTGATTGCTAAAGGGGTCGAACCAGAGACATTACACTGGCCAGACCGTTCAAGGACTTGGTTCTTCAGGGTTGGGGGAACTTTGGACCCTGAAACAGGGAAGTGATGTTGGACGGACGAGCAACTTGCAACACGCATCACGAAGCTTTAGGCAGCAATCAAGGTAGCGCAGGAAGGGACATTCATTCCCGCCAGAGAGAATGACGAGCTCACACAGGCCCTCGGGAATCCTGAGCACCCTGGACGAACATGAGGCACGCCAGGCTCTATTGCATGGAAGTTTGGGTTTCCCAACGTAGGCGGTTACAAAACCCAAGAGAGGAAGAGGAAATTGGAGCTGAGCGAACTGGAGAAGCTTCAGGCAAGGGTACGAAAGCTAGAGGAACGACAAGCTATTGAGAACCAACGAGATCCTGCCCAAGCTACCCCAGAAGCTACCCCTCCATCCCAGCGGAGAAGCAGCATGGCTTCCACCGAGCTTGTTCAGCAGCCTGACTTCACAGGCCCTAGATACCCCGTGGATGCTATCACGGATTCACACCAGTGCCACCTTGTGACAAAATGGAAGAACCTCAAAGTCAAGGCGGCTGTCGGCTTTGTGTTCCCTCCTGAACCCGACACAACTTTTCACTGCCTTCCGATTCCAGAAAGCTATGTTGTTTTGATGGTGGATGAAATAACGGAGGGATTTGAGGAGCTCCAGCTTGACCACCCTACAGGTGAAGGGGAGACTCAGCTGGGTCTTGCTCTGAAGACTCCATGTCTATGGCGGAAGGAGAACATCAAGCTTCTGAACTTCACGCCTCCGGTGAGTCAGCTGGGCACTCCGCCTCCTCTGCCTCCTCCGACGAGTGATCAGGGCACTCCGCCTCCTGCTCCGGCGCGTGAGGGCGGCAGTACTCCGCCTCCTTCTCCGCCTGCTCCGGCGCGTCCGAGCAGCCCGCCTCCTCCTTCGCCTCGTCGGCGACGGCGGAACACAGACGCCACCGCTCTGGCTGCTCTGGCACGTCGTAGCACTCCGCCTCCTTCTTCTCCGCCTCATAAGCAACGAAAGAAGACAGCCGCAGCCGCTTTGGCTGCTCCGGCGTCTAGCAGTACAGCCAGAGGTGGGAGGCAATATAGATTCAATCATTCTCTCAAGACTCTAGAGAAGTTACCATAAGAGATGAGCGAGGAGGAAAACAAGAAGATTTGTGAAGCCCAAGTGAAGGACTTCTTTGAAAGGCAAAGAGCTATGAAACATCCACCTCCGGAGGAGAAGATAGATCCGGTGAAAGCGAAGCGCACTTTGGACGCCCTGAAGCGAGCACCACCGCCTCCGCCGCAAACCAACTATGACCGCATTATTGAAGGGACATATAAGGAAGCGGATTGGTCGGGAAGTACTTGTAGTGATAAAAGGTCAGCAGAACGAAGAAGTGGGAAAAAAAATTCCCCAGCTCAGTGAACAAGCAAAGCAATCGTGCCCCCCGCTCAAGGTGTC
The DNA here is from genome assembly GCF_018294505.1 of Triticum aestivum. Classification (NCBI taxonomy): domain Eukaryota; kingdom Viridiplantae; phylum Streptophyta; class Magnoliopsida; order Poales; family Poaceae; genus Triticum; species Triticum aestivum. The sequence continues at coordinate 43,802,075 of NC_057795.1, forward strand.
TAGCGATATCGTCGCTAATCTTCCGGGGATGGTGCCCGGTACCAATCCTGTAGATTACATGCCCGACGATGCACTTTTTGATACAATGGAGGTGGACGCATTCAAATACCGGCACGGGAAGCCTCTCGTCAAACCTGGTCATCCTCCTCTAACAACGATGATGCGAAGATTCCATGATTGGTACATGGACATCTGCAGCAAGTCTGGGAAGGATACTTTGACGCTAAGAGTTAAAGAGTAGCACGACCTCGTTGGAATTGATCTGTTGTTTGTTCCATATGAGGAGTTCTTCTAGTTTTTCAATCAAAAGGCCCTCGACAAAGTAATCATCACTTGCTACTGTCCGTAAGTACTACTTCTGTAATTAAGTCTCTCTATATAGCTCAGCTCTTTCATTGCATGTATATATAATTATCCTCACTATATTATGCAGATTGAAGATCGCAGAATTGAAGAAAAGACAAATCGGTGATATTGGGTTCATTAAAAAAATCTCATAGATGAATGGAATGTTAAACATGATGCCAAACAAACCGAAGCCAACTTGCTACGATCGTTACTTCGAAATCAAAACAAAGATACAATACTCTTTCCTTACGAATTCAAGTGAGTGTTACTACTTTGTGCATATTAGATTTTCCTTATTACTCGAGGTTATAGTAATGTAACTGATGAGTTATGCATGCATGCGCAGCTTCAACTTTATTCTGCTAGAGATTAAGCTTAGCAGGGACACTACAAAAAAGTACACTTCCGTGATGATACGTGTTTGTCACAGTAGGTCGCGTTTTTTGTCATGCATGTATATCCATGACGATTATATGACAGAATCAAGATAGTCATACCTGTGCTGTCGTAGAAGTGTTCCATGACATTACCAAAATTATCATCACGGAAGTGTCCACTTCCATGACGATAAATCACGCATCACAGAAGTGCTTTCGTGAAGGGTGACCGACACGTGGCATCCACCGTAACGGAATGCCGTTAAGCTATCGGGTCAGGTTTTGGATCCGATAACCCGTTAACAGCCCCGACCAATGGGGATTTTCCACGTGTAAAATCATCATTGGCTGGAGGAAACACGTGTCATCTCATCGTTGGGATAGATGTCATCCACTCATGGACAGAAGGCGCCTATGATACGTCGACATGTGGCACGGCCCAACAGAGGCCCATTCCTGTGAAAGGGCCGGCCCGTTTGACTTGGTCAAAAGGTGGCGGGCCGGCCCATGGAAAGCCTATTAACGGCCTGTTCGCATATAGCCCATTTACAACCCGCTAACCCAAGGCCCGTTACGCCCTATCCGAATTAGGCCCAGTAGCGTCATCTGGGCCATCCAATATGATTCCAGCCCGTTTCCTCTTCTGGCCCATGTATGGCCCATGACGTCTTTCGGCCCATATGAGGCCCTATGTAACTCTTGGCCTATTAACGACCCGTGGTGAAACTGGCCCGCAATGAACAGTGTATCACTTGACACCCATTAACGGCCCGTGGTGAAACTGGCCCGTAATGAACAGTGTATCACTTTATACCCATTAACGGCCCGTTATTCCGTTGGGCCGTTTCCAGCCCATGTTATCTTTCGGCCTTCTCAGAGCCCATTTATTCTTGGGCTCATTTTCAGCATTCGTTTACTTACGGCCCGTTACTGTCATTTTCTGCTTGTGGGCCAAATTCAGCCTGTGGTTACAGTTGGCCCGTTTGTGGTCCATTAATACGTTAGGCCGTTTTCATAGCATCATCAAATACGACCTATTAACGATGGCCTGTTATGGTCGGCCCATGAATGGATGATTCCAACTCTAGCCCGTTTACGGCCATAATGCGGCCTGTTATTGGCCCATGTTTGGTCAATCGATCATACGGCCTGTATAAGGCCCATTGATGATACGGCCCGTAGAAGGCCCATTGTTTCTACGGCCCGTAGAAGGCCCAATGTTTCTACAGCCCGTAGAAGGCCTACTGTTTCTATGGCCCGTAGAAGGCCCACTGTTTCTACGGCCCATAGGAGGCCCAGTGTCACTACGGTAAATATTAGCCCATGGTTATTGTGGCCTAGTTTTAAAAAATAGGTTATTGCAGCCACTAGCAAACCGCAGAAAAAGAACTGCACTGACTACAAGCAAACAAATAAACAAGACAACAAGGAAATAAATAAGCAAGCAACTTACACTAGGCTATCACGGCTATTACACATATTACATCCACTGGGCATCAAAGTTTGCCACCCGTGCAAATATAGGGAACACATCAGCATATAAACGCCGCAGCAAAACAAGTCCAGAACTGAAACCACTTCAGAAGAGCTCAAGAAACAATGTCCTGGGTACCCATAATGCTGGCAAGATGCTTAGCAAGCTTGTTTGGCGCTTAAGTTCTCCAGCGCTTGCTGTTGCACCAGAAAGTATGCATTTGAATTCTGCAGGGACTTCCTCAGTCCTTCGGCTTCCTGTCGCATAACATCTGATCGATGTCTTTCAACTTGAAGTTGAGACTCAAGAAGCCGAACTGTTTCAGGCAACGAGTTCGAAGAGCTGGTGCCAGCAGTGGTAGCCAGTAACTCGAACACTACATCCAGACAGGACTTTGGGGTTGTCTTAGTGTTCTCAATATAGTTTTTATCAGCTTTCTTGGAGACCAACAGGGATGTCTCACTATCTTGAACCTTATCTGCATTATTTCCTTTACCATTGCATAACAGGGTACTCTTCTCCAATATTTTATTCGCGTTCTAAAAGGGAAACAAACAAACACATCTCAGGTTTACAATGTAGTATATGAAACTCATTTTGGTAAACCAGTTCGGTAGTAAGGTGGACATGATAACAACATGAAACAAACATATATCTATGTAGTATGGTCACTATATGGTCTATATCATTCTAGTTTATGTTGACAAATCAAGATAGATACAGTTCGAATCATATCTATTTAAGACAAAGCAGCATAGACAGAATATAAGTGTGGGAAACTACACAGCAATAACAACACTTGTAATGTGCATGGCATGAGAACATAACTGTTTATTCAATTGAAACTGAAATCAACATAGAGCAAGTTACAACAGCAAATAGCCAAACACATTGAAGAAACAGGTTTAAAACATACCTGTTGCGCCATTGGAGTTTCAATTGCATCCTTCAAATTTGAAATTGATTGGTATCAGTAAATACAATGATGCAAGAGCAAAATAGTATGAACCATAGCTACGGAACCTGACCTGAGAACAATTCTTCTTCTGCTTTAAGCGTTGACTTCGGGTTCGGAGTGGTGGTCCTCGTGATTTGGGCACTACAGTTGCCTTACTAACTGCTCGTGTTTGGGTGCTCTGTGGTGGAGACGGTGCTGTGTCAACGGGAACTGGGTGTCTATCTGCTGGGGTTGGGGTTAGAAGGGGTGTAGCTGGTTATTAGTCCAACTGGGTAGGGGTACAATCTGCATGAGTGTGGGTTATGTGTGGTGGGGCTGATTCTTGGGCAAGTACAACCATGGTTCTATCTGCATCGACAGGTAGCACGATCTTTTCTGAAGACCGTGATTTTACTCCCACAGATACTGCCATCACTCCCTCCAATTGAAATGGCTGATAAACAAGAAAAGTAATTGAATGTACAGACATTGTAAGATAGATAGGTGCAATGGATAGTAGGGAAGAAAACAGGGCATGAAATAATTCACATTTATGTTATCTAAGCAAACAGAATAGCAGGACATAATTTCACATATATGATGGCTAATTAAACAGGATAGCATGACACAATTTCACATGTATGATGGCTAACTAAACATGATAGAATGACGTGCTTCAAAATATGATGACTATGTAAACATGATGACATGATATAACTATACAATGTGTCTATTAAAGTGGTTGGCATGCCATAAATCACAAACATGCCGTTGATGGAAACATGATGGCATGATATAATTCATGGATAGAATGACATAATTTAAAATATGATGACTATGTAAATAGGATGAGATGATATAACTATATTATGTCCTTAGAAAATGGGTTGGCATGCCATAATTCAGATACATGCTGTCTATGTAAACATCATGGCATGACATAATTCAAACATATGATTTATATACTAAGGAAGTGAGCAGAGGGCAATTGCATATATGATGTGTCAACTAAGGAGATGGCATTCAATATTGTGTATATGATAAAAAAATAAGCATTGCAATACAACATATGCATTATATGAGTAATATAACCCTGCCAAGTTTGAGCATACACCTCAGGGGGATAATAGGACTGGTCATCGGCCTCTGAATCCTCCTCTTAAGAGCTATCTGTAACCAGCAACATATCTGCTTGAGCAGGTAGCATTGTCTGCTCGGAAGACCTTGTTTTCACTCCAGATTTCTCCATCATCAATTCAAATGGCTGATGCACAGGAAGAGCAGCTGAATATACAAACATTGTCAACAAAAGCAATGAGAAATACAAAAAAGGACAGCATGATGTAATTCACATATATGACGCTTGCCTAAACAGCATGGCATTGCATAATTCACATACATAATGCCTTGCAACAAGATAACATTGCATAATTCACATATATAATGTCTTGCAACAAGATGGCATTGCATAATTCACATATATGGTAATTAGACACTAAACAGGTGGCATTCACACAAAGCATGTCTAAACTAAGCAAATGACAAAGCAATGCAAGATACCATATGCACGATATGAGTAACATAACCCTGCCAAGTTAGGGCATGCGCCTCGGGGGGGGGGGGAATATCACTGGTCATCTATCTCTGAATCCTCCTCTGAGGAGCTATCGGTAACCAGCAAGACATGCGCTTCGTCAGATAGCATTGTTTGCTCTGAAGACCTTGTTTCCACTCCAGATTTTTCCATGACCGTGCCGAATGGCTGATGCACAGGAAGAGTAATTGAATGTACTAAAATTGTTGACAAATTTAAGACATAATAAAAAATGATGGCATGATATAATTCACATATAAGATGACTGGCTAACCAGGGTGGCATTGCAAAATTCACATATATGATGCCTGGCTAGACAAGATGGCATTGCATGATTCACATATACGATAAAGAAACTAAACAGATGGCATTTACACAAAGCATGTCTAAACTAAGCAGATGACATCTTTAATGTATACAGTAAGCAATGCAAGGCACCATATGCATGATATTACCAACACCAGCATGCCAAGTTAGAGCGAAGACCTCATGGGGTAAATAGGAGTGGTCTTCTCCTTCTGAATCTCCCTAGAACAGTTATCTTCCTCTTGATTACGATCCGAAATGGGTGGAGGGGGGCTGCCTTTGCGCCTACCTTGGAACGACGTCTGCATGAAATTTTATTGCCATGCAAGGCTCGTCTCTTTTGCTCTACATGATCAGTTCCATTGTGTACAATAACTGGCATGCATAGGAATAAAACATAGTGAGATTATGTAAGGAGTGCATGCACAAATCCAGAGTGATGGTAGCAAACTGTGGATAGACCCAAAACCAATGATAGCAGGCAGATAATAGCTTTAGTTAAAAAATACAGATAATGGCTCCTTTAATGTTTGTTTGCACCCAACATGAAACTCATAGTAGACAACGGAGATTAACCAGATAGTAGACATATAGTACTGATTGCTGCCCCAATATGGACCCCACAACCATTTAAAAACTCAAGTTTCAGGATTAGTTTGGACCTGACTCAGAGTCTAATAGGTGAACACGACGATAATGTAGCATGTCATCATATTAAGCGACGCATAACGTAAGCATACACGAAAGAGTGCGACCTCTCTTGCGGACCCGTGTAGTCCTCAAGGTCATCTGCTCAGTTGATGATGGTAATGCAGTTGTCGTGGCTGCCGGCGGCGGGGAAGAAGATCTGAGGCGGCGAAAGACAGTCTGGAGAGCGGATTCCTGCTGTGGTGAACCCTTCCGTCGTTGGAGCAGTTGAGCTGGGGTGGAACACAGCGCCGCGGGAGAAGGACAAACCACACATGGTTTTCTTTGACAAATATCTGTAATAGAAGTAATTGAGTAAGGGCTTGTTTGAATTTGAGGATTCTAACAATGCAGGGATAGGAAATAGACAGGAATAGGATAGGAATGCACGTGCAAAATAGAGAATTTAAAAACACAGGATTTCTGCCAATCTGGGTGTTTGATTCACAACAATTGGAAGATCGCATGATGCAAAAAAGCATGGTGAGATTAAGTCAAACCACAAGAAAATGTACGGTTATAATGCTATTATGCTACTATCTCTTAGTCTTGTGCTTGATGAATAGGAATATGAAAAGGAGGAGAAGTGGAAATTAGAATTCCTACGGTTTTTCTTTCAAGGAGACACTAAAGGAACACATCCTACAGTTTTCCTTTGCTCCATTCCTTTGCACCAAATTCATGAAAAGTAGTACCATAGGAAACTTTCCAATTCCTATGTTTTTCATTCACGTTTCCTTTCAAGCACTGGCGATTCTAGTAGGCAGGCTTGAGCAAGGAAAATCCTACACTAAAAAAATGTTTTTGTGCTGCTTCTATTACTTTGGACCCAGGCCACTACCATACTAGCTCAACTCCCAGGCCCATCGACAAATGCACAGCTCAAACACGCAGAGATAAATAATGATGGCATTCAAGAGAGTCCATCACGGATAGCTAAGTTTCCTGGTACCTCACTGCTTGTCATATAGTAGGATAAAATAATCGTATTTCCCGTTACTACGAGTGCTCAGTGGACAATATATATAACATGTAGAGTAAAAAAGAGATGCAACAAGTGTACAACCTCTTTGGCGAAGCCATGTCGATCTCAGCGTCATTGGGTTGGCCGGTGAGGATGCTCCGGATGACTTTGCTGTCGGAGGAGGGGAAGAAGATCTTAGGCGTCTGGAGATGGATCCCGAGGTACTGCTCCGTTGTGATGGAGGGTTTCCTCGTTGGAGCAGCTCCGGTGAGTTGTACGACGCCGAGGCTGAAGCAGGACAAGAGAGACAACGAACAACGTTAACCTGAGTGGAATTCTAATAGCATCTCCAATACATGACGTAAAATACATAACCACAAAGTGCTAGATGTAAAATACATCAGCCGCTCATCTCTGAACTTAACTGTCGAACCTAAACTTAACTGTCGATACTGAACTTAACTGTCGGAACTGAACCTAACTGTCAAACTGAATTTTGCTGTCAAAACTGAATTTTGCTGTCGAAACTGAACGCACTAGCAAGGTGATGCTACACGTCGGTCGACTAACTTTTTCATCTCTGGTTAGTCGATTTTGCAGCCGTTGGATACGAAATCAAGGGCCTGCGGTTCATCTTCAACCTTGACCCCTCCTGAGCCGCCAGCCACCACCGTCCAAACAGTAGCCCCCCGCTACCCGCGGCCGGCGGTTCGCCGCCCACCCGCCCCAAAAACACTCCCCACCGCCGGTCCGCCGCCGCCCCGGCCATCCCTCTAGGCCCCCCCGTGCCGAGCTTTTTCTTCGGCGATCCCCACGCCACCGCCCCGCCAACGCCCCGCCACCGCCGGCGACCACCGCCCCCATCCTGAACCTTAAGATAGATAGTGGGGTACCTCTCCGGCGAGCCCCCCTCCCCGTTGTGGTTGGTTCTTCCTTCACCCAGGCGAGCCCACCCCTTGAAAATCGACTGACCCAAAAGTTGATTCAGTCGACTGAAGTGTAGCCATATCGGAGCAGCATCGCAAGCAAGAGCAAGAGCAAGAGCAGCAGCACGAGCAAGAGCAATAGCAAGAGCAAGAGCAGAGCAGCAACGCGAGCGAGAGCTAAAGCAGCAGCAGCTCCTACTGATGTGGACGTCGCCGCCGAGGGAGCGACGCCGTGGAGGAAGTGGCCGGCAACACTGCCCTGGATGGAGCCGCGCCGTGTCAGCTCGGGACCGAGCGCCGGCAGCACCATGAGATCGAATCAAGAAGAAAATGCGGCGATTAGTGTACAACCTCTTTGGTGGCGCCGATTAGGCCGTAGCTTCATCCGAGGAAACGGTGATGATGATGCTCTTCTGGTGGTGCAGGTGAAGACGGCGGTGTGGGAATGGAGGTGGAACGAAAGACGAGGGGAACATCGGGGCAGCTCCTTGGAGGTGGAGGACGGGGTGGCTGAACCGGCGGGACGATGAGATCGACGACAGATCCTCATATGGTACGATGAATGAGGGACGTCGGGGTGTTGCTGTGGACGACGTCGTCGGGGAAGAGGCTCCGGCTGGGTGGAGGACGGAGTAGGGTGTGGGGTTTCGTCACGGGTTTTCGCGGCCTTGGTGTATGAATGGGTGGGCGGATGGGATGGCAGTGGGGAACCATGGTTTAGAGACGCGCTTGTCCGAAATGTGGGGTAAGTTATGAAAGTACCCCCCACTGATTTGAGGCGGTTCTTTCGGTTCAGGGGTACCACGAGCATTTCACGTGTCAGGATTTCACAGGAGGTGGGAGTTTTCGCGCGCGTTGTAATTTCGGAATAGCAAGGCGCGGGTTGAGATGGAGGGAGTTGTCAGAGCAGAACAAGACAAAGATATATCTTAAATATTTCGGGCTAACAAGGCGCGGGTTGAAGAGGCGGGAGTTTCGCAGCATGATAGACAGAGACGCTAGCTTCAATTTTCGGCATAACAAGGCGCGGCTTGAAATTTCGGAAGAACAAGCTTAACGTGTACCCAAAAAAGAGAATTTGCACCTCAACACGCACAACACACACACAAACACCATTTAGCCTAGAGTAAGGTACACATGCATTGCACGCATGAGATTTGGCAACCAAATTATGAATAAATACCACATTATAACATGCAAGCTTTGAGTCATATATGCATGATGTAGATGTTTGTTTAATTCTTATAGTTCATTTCATTCAAAATCGTCTAGTTTTTATAAGAAAGCTAATCTATTTTAAGATTCATGGAATTGTGCGTTGTAAGACATAAAGTAAAAACAAATAATGGCAAATCATGTAGAAAAACATTTGGGAAATTCTGATACGAAAGATTCTAGAACAAATAAGAAGTGTTTGTGTTTTGATGTTTGTGAATTATGCTTAAGTTCAACCATGGAGTCTTCTAGATTATACATGTGGGGAAATCTGGTGGAATCTAGATGATATCCAACGGCCAATAGTGCTCAAATTTTCCATCTTTGGACCATCGGATTCGCCTCATCCAACGACCATCTTTCAAAGTTAAAGTTACCCGCACACAATATAAAAAAATATATAATATAATATATATATAGGGGTATAGATATAGATATGTGATGCAAAAGCCGCCCATCATCTCCAATTAGAATAGTGTGTCCATGCACGGATGCGACGTGGGCAAATGATGTCTGCCATCGGTATCTCAAATTCAAATCAGTCTGACCTTGTTCAATGTGTATACATTACAACATGCTCGTTTCCAAACCACACCGCGCAGATCTCCGTTATATTCATGCATGCATGGGTTTCAAACATCAGGATCTCTTATTCAAATATTTGAATTTAACTTTACATTGATTATGACCTCACCTATTCTTTTACACCCACACAGTAGTCTTCTCTTTATAATTGTACCACTAACTTTCTCTCGTGCATGCATGCACACACACTACCAGTCGGCATTGTCCATCGCACGCATGCAATCTTTTTCTTCAGGTCGGTCTCCCATGAAGGCACACACCCACACACATCCCCCTCTCCATCATATCGGGCATTCTTTATCTCTCACGCGTGCATGCGCAATCGATGTTCCTCTATGTATGTGTGTATATAGCTAGGTCTTTCATAGTTTTCCACACAAACCGATCAATCGATATATCTAGTGAGGTCTCACCCTCTTTCCCACGACCACATCGATTAATCTATACCTCTCTATATAGGATTAACATATATAGCTAATACACCCACATTAATTATATATCCAACATCCCCCTCTCATCATCCATGCCTTCCGCTTCATCTCTCAGACGCATGCACAATGGCGAAGACAGGGGGCAGTAAGGGCCCTGCCCCCCCCCCTAACATCACTATATATCGAGGCTAATATGAATGTGATCATTAGACAATTGCTGCTAAAAAAGGTTTAATTTCATGAATTGACCCTACTCGTAAAGGATTAGCAATGCTTGCCCCCCTAGCTCATTTATTTTTCATGCCTCCGCCACTGCGTGCAACAGCGCACGTGTTCGCCCCCTCTCTCTAAATATCGATCTCGCACTTGTGCATTCCTTCATAGTCTCCCTCCACTCGGCCCCTCACACCATCTTCTAGCCCCCCACCGGATTTTGCCACATGTACAATCTAGCAGACTCCATGGTTGAACTTAAGCATAATGCACAAACCTCAAAACAACAGTGGTTCTCTTTTGTTCTAGAATCTTCCGTATCATAACTGCCCAAACTTTTTTCTAGTTGAATTGCCATTATTTGTTTTTACTTTATGCTTTACAACGCACAATTCCATGAATCATAAAATAGATTAAGGGCTTCTTTGATTCAAAGGATTCTCAAAGGAATATTGGAGGATTCTAATCATTAGGAAATTTTCCTATCTTGGTTGTTTGATTCGTAGGATTGTAAACCATAGGAATTTTTCCATGTGATTCATTTGCACTAGATTTCATAGGAAACATCCCATCCACTCAAACCTCTTTGAAAGAATTCTGCATTTTTTCTATGCACAATCAAACACTCGTACAATCCTGTAGGATTCAAGACGACATTACACTATAATCCCATGTTTCTCCCATTCACGCGTTCTTAGCTTTATAAAAACTAATTGATTTTGAATGAGATGATCTATAATAATTAAACAAAGGGCTACATCACGCATATATGACTCAGAGCTTACATGCTATAGTGTGGTATTTATTCATAATTTGGTTGCAAAATCTGATGCGTGCAATGCACGTGTACCTTACTAGTACTCCGAGTATGTGCAAAACACGTAAATTAGAATACCAATGGCACGCTACACAGTGTCTCTCTTACAGTTCATGAAGCCACATGGCACATGTGGAGGCGTTGTCATGACCTCCTTGCATGGATTGATCACAGTGACGTGCTGCTAGTTCCAGAAGAATGTACTCATCCTCCCTAAGCCATACTGGCCGTACATGCACGAAGCGAAGATGTGCACGCACGCCACGCACGCACTCATTCCCTCGCACGCACATGCGGGTACATGGGCGGACGCTATATTGTACCAAGATCCACCCCATGTGATAATTTGACGCTTGTAAAGTCGTTCATTTCATTGATGGTCAGTTAATACAGCGCATGCAAATTGAGTGGACGTGAGGGCGGAAGAAAGACATTATTACTCCACTGCACGCATGCGAGTAGTTAAATCATGGGTTGCTAGTAGTACTTCCATTGGTCTCCTTCGTATTTTGTGCCAATTTTTGACAGTAACATAATATTTACGCATTTGAGCAGTGTAGTACTTGAAATTTATGTTCCACTAAACTCATCGGGAGCCGTTTCGGGCCTCGAAACCAAAACCATCAATTAATCTTTACCTTGTTCCCAACACATTCGAAAGCCTGCTCACACCTACTAGTACGTACCAAACCTGAATGTGTTCCCACTATGCAGGTATTAGTATAGTGCTAGTACTTAGGTTATAAAAAATGGGAACTACCTAACCGAAAATTACTCTACCTTTCCTCCTCATAAGTGCTTCTTCTTCGTCCGTCGTTGCCATGGCCGGTGAGCAGAGCTCTAGGTCGAGAACTACTCGTAACAAGGGAGCGGCAACCAAGGTTGCGGAAAAAAAGAGAGGGCTCGCCGCCACGCAGAGACCTCGAAAGATCTCTCACGGGCAGGCGATGGCTCCCAGGAGCGCCCTAGCCGCGGAGGCGAACATGCCGAGCCGGTGGAGCTGGAGTTGTTATCCCTCGACGACATGCCCGATCAGCTCAATAAGCACCTCAATAAGCAGAAGGAGTTCATCCAAGGCTTGATGGAGTTGCTGAAGGAGAGCCTCGATGACATGCCCGGTGAGCTCAATCAGTAAGGGGAGCTGACCGCCGGCTTGGTGATGCTGCTGAAGAAGAGCATTGCCTCGGAGAGGAAGGCGACCGGCGAAATTCGGCGACTTCAGGAGGACAAGGCGAAGCTCTACCACGAGATCGACCTGTTGAAGGAGAAGAACGCTGGCTGGAAGAAGCTGCATGAGAATAGTAGTTCCTCGATGAAGATGCTACATGCCCTCGTCATGGAATAGAAGGAGGAGTTGGCGAAGCTCCGTTGAGCACCCGGCACTATCAAGGTACGTAATGCGGCCGTGGAACAGATGATGAAGGCTCGCATCGAGAAATCCCGCGTCATGGACAGAATGAAGAAGATGGCGGAGGAGACGCACAAGGATATGGAGGTCGTGGAGGCAATGAAGAAGCAGTTACGACTCCGCGGCGAATTAGATCATTTGGGGTGATAATCTTCCTTCTTCTTTTGCTGCCGTGTTTCATCTTTTGCTTCGGGTGTTTCGCCGCACGTGTCACGTTCTCTACGAGGCATGAATAGAACAATGATTTTTGTTTTTTGAGGGAATGAATAGAACAATGCTAACAATGAGATGACTAGCAAATTAGATCATTTTTTATCGCCATATGGCACTGGGTTGCCGTGTTTCGTGCTCCTCCGTGGCAATACTACTCCAGTGGAAAACTTGAGCATACCGCACGGTTCTTTGCTCCTCCTCGATCAGGTCGTCGGCGCATTTATACGAGCAGTCAAATCACAAGGCCCTGCCTTCCATCTGTAATGAGCCGTCAAATCACAAAGGCCCTCGCCTCTCGTGAAACCGACCAAGCTAGACTACCCCGCCCTCTAGCCTTTTAAAAAATGTATACTTTTGTACAGCAGTAGTATCGATGGATTGCGCCATGGAGCAAAACTTGAAATTAAAAAAAGGTGGTACATATAGAGAGCGCTCGTCGCCAAATTATGCATATAGTACTATTAAAAAGGCTAGTCACAATAATGGTGTCCAGCACAACCCACCCCTCAAATAAAACTAAGCACCCTGGAATTCTTTGACAAAACTAAGCACCCTAAAATTCTTTGACAACTAAACTGCTTGCTATATGATGTTGGCCATATATATTGTACGTATATAATGTGAAGAAACGAGTGGTAGTACTATATGAACTAAAAGATGAAATGTAAGAAATACTAGTATGTACATACTGAAGAGTTAAAGTAACAAGAAGAAACATAACATAGTTCTGCTGGGGGCTCAGCACAACACACCCCTCAAATTAAATTAAGCACACCTGAAATTAAACTTTGCAACTATTCCGGTAGACACTGCATTAGAACCACCATGAGCAACGACACTGCCACCTTACTCGGAGTCCTCGTCCACGTCCTCGACTTCATCCTTGTCCCTCTTCCTCTTGGCCGATACTTCTTTGCTTGAACCGCCAACTTGGCTGTTGCTCTGCATCCAACCCTTGTAGATATTGAAACAAAGGTAGCCATCCATTGCAACATAGTGGATGTGGTCTATATCTAGTACATTCCGCTGCCATGCATGACGATGAAACGTGTATGGAGGTTTCTCCAGTTTACCATACGAAGGATGAACCATGGCTCCTGCCAGGGTCAGCATTGAAGGCTGACGAGAAGACACCAGCCGATTCTTTTGGAGGCCGAAGGTGTTGCCTACAACGAGGCCTATCCGACGCAGGACTTCTTTGTCGTTACCAAAGTCTACACTAACGAATTTGACTAGGTTTCTCTCGAGGAAGTCCTTAAAATCTTGGCACTCAACGTCGGCATGGCATATGTGGTAGACCAATCATAAGTCATGCACGCAAACCTGGATCACGATGTGCTTCTTCCTCTCTTCATCCTTTAGATCCTTCTCTCGTCCCATGACTATGGTGTACTCAACATCTAGCCCAGCGACCCACTCATCATCTGAGTCTTCGAACATGCGTCTGAAGCGAGAAAGGCATCTTTTCACCGTCGCGGAAGAACGGGTGTAGATGACGTCGAACTCATCGCCGGTGATGGTTCTAACCTTGTACTCACCGCCGATCGGGGAGATTTGGGATGCCATGGATTTGGGAGGAGGGTTAGGATTAGTGGAACTGCTGTAATGTGAATGGACGGGACGACTAGGAGCGAACCGCCGTAGTATTAAAGGACGTGCGGGGACGAGTAGGAGCGAACTACCACCGTGCGGACGGTAGGGTAGTGGCTTTCCATTCTCCCATGATACGGGCTTTCGAGAGCCCTTGGATCTGAGATCGAACGGTTGCATGGCGTGATTCTAGACCTATGGGTGAATATCCTATCCTGGAGGGTTATTCTGCAAATTTTCAGCAACTTAGCATGCGACCGTTTGATTTCAGATCCAAGGGCTGCCAGCACCCCGTATCATGGTCGCACCTACCACAACCATCGCATCGCACGCGCGGTCGCGCCCTTGGAGATTTAACACGGTGCATTTGGCTATCTGATGTTGGCATGTCATCACTTAGTCACTCATACTACAACAAGGTTAGCTATAAGGTTGGCTATAAGTGTATTCTTTTTACTCCTCTCTATCTCTTTCTTTGTACTCCCTCCGTCCCATAATATAAGAACGTTTTTGACACTAGTGTAGTGTCAAAAACGTTCTTATATAATGGGACACAGGGAGTACTAGTATTTATTGCATTTGCCAAGGAGTGCCCTCTTCCAATGAAATGGTGTTGCTAAGTTTGCTTCATTTAATTAGCTACAGACTCAAAATTGTCTTTTCACCTAGGTACACGCGCTTAGCACCGTTTCTTCCTTGGGTCACCAAACTAGTCTCTCTCTTCTTGATTAACTTGCCACATCAGACTTTATGCCTATGTGGCAGGCTTAAGCACCTGTAGGAGCAAGTAAGTACAATAGTGCGCTTTACATGGCATTTTTGCATATGTGGAGGAAAGAGAGGCAAGGAAAAAGTGGAGAAGTGGGCTATCATGCAAGAGCCAGCCTCTACTACATGGTGGAGCATTGGGAGAGGCAACTGTATGGAGGTGGTCAGGAATCGGGAGACTCACGCCGGTCGTAGCGCCGCAGTTAAAATGATAATGGTAAGTCAAATCACGGGGCCCCACCTGTCCAGCAGTAACTCGCTGTCAAATCACACAGCCCTACGTTTGCAGCAGCCTAATCCCTCGTCTTCTCGCGTCTCTGTCGAACCGACTAGGCGGAACTGCCCCGCCGCCTACCGCGCAGGAAAAGCCCCGCCCTCGACTTTAAATAGTATATAGTATACTAATTTTTTATCCATGGATTGCGCCCACGCCATGGAGCAAAGCGTCTAGAAAATGGCGGTACACATGTACAGAGTATACAGCACGCCCGTCACGTTTGCGTCGCACCCCAGACGGTCAGTCGGCCTGGCACGCTGCTCTCCGAATGGAACGTGCGTCATATTGCATTCGCACACACATGTGGGACGACAATTGAGATCCGACCATAGGCACACTCCCCAGCCCGGCAAGTCGGGTGGCTTAATAAAAGAGGGAGACGAGTGATAGTACTAGAGAAGTGATGTCCTACGTTGGTGCCTGGACGATCCCTGCAAGACACGGAAGATCAGTTTGTCCATGCATGTGACCAGACTCTAGCAGACACGCCTGGATTCACTATCGTCTACATATCATGCAGCCTGTGTTGTACATGGCTGTAGTTGTGGTGAGAAATCTAAAAAAAGGTTTCTTGTCATCTCGCAAAATTAGGTGTCATGTGCTTCGGATCACTGCGAGGGTTAAACAGCGACAACTGAGTTGGGCTAGTCATTAGGGGAACATGCACGAACAATGACTACTCGGCTGCCATCTAGGTCAAGCCGGCTATGTTAATTAGGACATCTATCGACGGACCCCTTTTCTACGAGTTTATCTTTAATTTGAGCTTTGTTCCTCGTCTAGTTTGTCCATCGGGATTCATGTTGTCTCCTTTGGGCAGTGAGGTTATGATTTCTTGTCATGTGGCATTTTTGTGTGTTGTATGTTATAATTCGACGCTTCAGATCAAAATGACGACAACTGCGCCTCCGGGCCACGTGCATGAGGACTTCTCGACAGTCATTGACGAGGTCAAGCCGACTCTAGTAGACAAAATAAAACTAAGTACTACTCCACTACATAGGCAGGAGCCTCCGCGCTTGCTTGCTAGTGTTGTTCTCTTCACACTGCCTCGGCCTCTCTAGATCTAAACACGATAGCGGTGGCCAGACTCTCTCTCTCTCTGCTCACCGCTGGTCACAGATCCAGCCGGATCCTCTCTGCTGGGGAAGGTGAGAAGGTGCAACATTCACGTGGTCGTCCTTGGTGACGGCTCTTACCCACTGCTGGGCGCGTCCCGATCAGCCTGCCTTGCCGTTCTCTCCCAAGCACTGCTGGCGAGGGAGGGCCTCCGACCCCTTCTTCCTCGCTGCCATAGTGTGGGCAGATCCGGCCTCCCGCCGCCCACCTAGCGACATCCCGGTGACCATCTGGTATAGCTTCCTTCGAAACCGGCCTTGCTCTACTTTCCGAGCTCCTGACGTCGCTGCATTTGTATCTTTTACTATTTCTCAGGCCCCCTCATAGATAGGATCGATCGGCTGTTCGAAAACCACCTAATTTTTTTATGTTTAAGAGGTAAAACTAGTTCATGCACTCGAATCTAGTACTACTTGGTTCAAACAAGGAAGAAAGGGGGTGGGGGTGGGGGAGGATTTGTTACCTAAATCTAGGACTTGGTCGAAAGAGGAAATAATGGGGGCGAAAAGTAGCAGAGACTGGCTATCCAACTGGTGATGGGGTTATGTACCTAGGGTAGGGTCATGGACCTGATCTAAGTACCTTACCCAAGGACACCCTTAGAAGAAGTCGCCTTCCAGTCGACCAACGAGGGACATACTCGACTGGCTTGAAGGACTCGACCACGAAGACTCACTCGACCACCAGAAGGTCAAGAGGCACTCTGCACTGCAATGGCCTGTAATCAAGTAGACTTTATGATAGTAAAGGCACTTTATGTGGGGCGTTACCAGTAACGCCCCAGACTTAACTCACCTTAAACCCTCTCCTACGTGGGCTGGCTGGGGTCCTGGCGCACTCTATATAAGCCACCCCCTCCACAGGTAGAGGGGTTCGGCACCTTGTCACTCATATACTCATAATCCACTCGACCGCCTCCGGGCTCCGAGACGTAGGGCTATTACTTCTTCCGAGAAGGGCCTGAACTCGTACATCCTTTGTGTTTACAACCTCTCCATAGCTAGGACCTTGCCTCTCCATACCTACCCCCACTCTACTGTCAGGCTTAGAACCACGACAGTTGGCGCCCACCGTGGGGCAGGTGTTTTAGCGATTTTGTGGAGAAGTTGCGATTCTTCCGAGTACTTTCATCATGGTGTCTGCTGGAGTTTTGGTCGGGGGTCAAGAGATCCGTCTCGGCACTCTCACCTTCATCGCCGACGACTCCGCGTGGCTCCAGGAGGCTCCACTCGACGTAGATGCGCTCCCCGTCCACGGTGCGACGCATTTTCGTGCATGTGTCCGCGGCGTTCTGCTGCGGCAACCGTCGACCCAGTATCGGTCGGCTCCTCCATCGTCCACCCTCCCGGTCTCCCGCCAGCGCAAGCGCTCGGGCCGGTCGAGGCTTCAGCGATGGGCGAGGCACACGGTGGCTCGTCAATCGGCCACCACCCAAGTTGCGGCAATCGAGCCCGACGAATCTCTCTACGGCTTGTTCGATCTGTCGACTGGCTCCGTAGAGACTGCATCCGAGTGCGGTAGCAGTGATCCAGCGGTGGAAATCTTGATGGTCGACGGGCCCCGCAGTCCCCCTGGCTTCGCCCGAGATGATGGAGCAGGTGACGGAGGCGACCCCGCACGACGCCACGAAGAGTACCAGCCCGAGCCACTCGACTCTCTGCAAAGAGAGGAACTTCGCCGCAGGAACGTGGATGCCCTGCGTACTCCCATCGCAGGAGAAACCCCCGAGGCTCGTGCCTTGGAGGAGGCGCGTCTGGCCAATTTGGCCGAGCGCACTCGACTGGAGAACCTTCAGCGAGCACTCGACGAGCGCGCGCGGCAACGAGTTCCCGACACCAGTCGACGTCAACTCTTCCCGCCGACTCAGGTATATCGAACCCCAATTCAGAATTTAGCAGCTGCAACCCGTATAGCAGAGTCCATCCAGCCTTCGCAGTCGGAAGCTGGCAGAGGTTTGCTGCAGATCAGGGATCTGCTCCGGGCAGCAGGAGATCAGAATTCAGCCGTGTCTCAGTCGCGCAACAGAATTCACAGTCGATCCGTCACTGTGAATACGGTTCAGTCGGCTCACAGCCCCAGATCGCCTCCGCGGCGTGAAGGGCGCGAGAATCGGCGAGATCAATATGGCGACAGACTCGACCGAGATGATAGGCGTCGAGTGCCCAATTCCCCTCCCAGGGGTGGGTCTTACGCTCCTCGGCAGCCAGATGACAGGCGTCAATACAGTACAGGGCGAAGGGTTCCAGTCGACCCCAGAGAACCAGGCTTCGACGCGCGATCCATTATCGTGCAAGGTTTGGTCGACCGGAACAGAGCCCATCGGGGCGGACTCGACAGAGATGCGCCCACAAGCAGTCGAATGCATATTTCTGGTCCTGAATGTTTCAGCAGAGCTATCAGAGCCGCAGTTATCCCTCCAAATTTCAGGTTGGCAGCAGGAGTCAGCAAGTTCACTGGTGAGTCTAAGCCTGAAACTTGGCTTGAAGACTACCGAGTGGCAGTTCAGATTGGTGGTGGGAACGACGAGGTGGCCATGAAGCATTTGCCCCTCATGCTGGAAGGTTCTGCCAGGGCGTGGTTGACTCAATTACCTCCTAGCAGCATTTACGCTTGGGAAGATCTGTCCCGAGTGTTCATCAGAACGTTTGAAGGGACTTGCAAGCGACCAGCTGGTTTGACAGAGTTGCAAGTCTGCGTGCAGAAGGCTAATGATACCCTCAGAGAGTATATTCAGAGGTGGATCACTTTGCACCACACTGTGGAGAATGTGTCTGATCATCAGGCAGTCTGCGCCTTCAAGGATGGCGTCAAGAACAGAGAACTGAGTTTGAAGTTTGGTCGAACCGGTGACATGACCTTGAGTCGGATGATGGAGATTGCTACCAAGTACGCCAACGGCGAAGAAGAAGACCGACTCCGAAGCGGCAAGCACACGCCGAGTCAGTCGGAAAAAGGAAACACCAGTCGGAAACAGAAGCGGAAGGCTGAACCAGCAGCTCCTGGAGAGGCTCTGGCCGTGACCCAGGGAAAGTTTAAGGGGAAACCAAAAGGATCCTGGAACCCCAAGAAGGTAAAGGATCAAGAAGGGAACGACGTGATGGATATGCCATGTCACATTCACACGAAGAAAGACGAAGAGGGAAATATCATTTACCCGAAGCACACCACTCGCCAATGTCGACTCCTGATCCAGCAGTTTCAAGGAAAACAGTCTAAGGACAAGGAGAAGGAGTCGGACAAGGCCGAAGACAAGGAGGACAGTGAGGAAGGATATCCGCATATCAACTCCACTCTGATGATCTTTGCAGATGTGGAAAGCAGGAGTCGACTGAAAGTCATTAACCGAGAGGTGAACATGGTTGCCCCAGCAAAAGCAAATTATCTGAAATGGTCTCAAATACCCATCACATTCGACCAATCTGATCACCCGACTCATATTGCCACCCCTGGGAGACAAGCTTTGGTGGTCGATCCAGTTGTCGAAGGCACTCGACTAACAAAGGTGCTGATGGATGGTGGAAGTGGACTGAACTTGTTGTATGCAGACACACTGAAAGGAATGGGCATTCCGATGTCCCGACTGAGCACTAGTAACATGAGTTTTCATGGAGTTATACCAGGGAAGAAGGCCGAGTCACTCGGCCAAATAGCTTTGGATGTGGTGTTTGGTGATTCGAAACATTTTCGCAAAGAAAAGTTGACGTTTGAGGTCATGGATTTTCAGAGTGCATATCATGCCATCTTGGGGAGACCAGCTTACGCACGGTTCATGGCTCGACCATGTTACGTGTACCTCAAATTGAAGATGCCCGGCCCCAAAGGAGTGATCACTATCACCGGTGATCGGAAAAAGGCAGAAGAGTGCTTTTAGAAGGGCTCAAAGATTGCCGATTCCCAGGTGACAGCGGTCGAGTTCGAAGAATACAAGCAAAACGCAGATCCGAGTGACTTGCTGCGATCAAAGAAACCCGCCACAGAGTCTGCATTCCAGTCGTCCGGTGAGACGAAGCCTGTTCACATTCACCCGACCGACCCCGATGCGGCTCCGACCCGCATCTCCACAACACTCGACCCAAAATAGGAAGAAGCGCTCATCCAGTTCCTTCGTGAGAATTGGGACATTTTTGCATGGAAGCCCGCTGACATGCCAGGTGTTCCCAGGGGACTGGCTGAGCATCGCCTAAGAGTCAACTCATCTGCAAAACCAGTCAAAGAGCATCTTCGGCGGTCCGCCGTCCAGAAGAGAAAGGCCATTGGTGAAGAAGTGGCTCGACTGTTGGTGGCAGGATTTATCCGAGAGATATACCACTCCGAGTGGCTCGCTAATGTCGTCATGGTTCCTAAGAAGGACAAGTCGCTCCGAATGTGCATTGATTTCAAGCACATCAACCGGGCCTGCCCGAAAGATCATTTTCCTCTCCCTCGCATAGATCAAATTGTTGACTCGACCGCATGATGCGAGAGGCTATCTTTTTTAGATGCCTACTCCGGGTACCACCAGATCCGTCTGTACGGACCCGACGAGGTAAAAACAGCTTTCATCACTCCATTCGGGTGCTTCTGCTATATCACCATGCCATTCGGCCTCAAGAATGCCGGAGCCACATTTATGCGAATGATTCAGAAGTGTCTACTCACTCAAATCAGTCGGAATGTGGAAGCATATATGGATGATATCGTTGTCAAGTCATGAAAAGGTTCCGACCTGCTCGCTGATCTCGCCGAAACATTTGCCAACCTCAGAAGATATGATATCAAGCTCAATCCATCAAAGTGCACATTTGGAGTTCCTGGTGGCAAGTTACTCGGTTTTCTCGTTTCCGAACGGGGAATCGACGCTAACCCAGAGAAGATTGGCACTATTCTCCGAATGAAACGCCCTGTGCGAGTGCACGATGTCCAGAAGCTTACTGGATGCTTGGCCGCATTAAGTCGATTCATCTCACGACTCGGTGAAAAGGCATTGCCTCTTTACCGACTGATGAAGAAGACAGACAAGTTCGAGTGGACTCCAGAAGCTGATGCAGCGTTTGCCGAGTTAAAAACTCTGCTCTCCACCCAGCCGGTGCTTGCTGCTCCAATCAGCAAAGAGCCTATGTTGCTCTATATCGCAGCCACAGGACAAGTCGTCAGTACTGTGCTAACGGTCGAGCGGGAAGAAGAAGGAAAAGCTCTCAAAGTTCAACGCCCAGTGTATTATTTGTCTGAAGTCTTGACTCCATCCAAGCAGAGATATCCTCATTATCAGAAGCTTGTGTATGGAATATACATGACCACAAAGAAGGTTGCTCATTATTTTTCTGATCATTCCATCAGAGTCGTCAGCGACGCTCAACTATCAGAGATTTTGCACAACAGAGATGCAACTGGTCGAGTGGCCAAATGGGCGATTGAACTTCTTCCCCTTGATATCAAGTTTGAGGCAAAGAAAGCCATTAAGTCCCAGGCAATAGCAGATTTCCTCGCCGAGTGGATTGAACAGCAGCAGCCGACTGAAGTTCACTCGGAGCATTGGACCATGTTCTTTGATGGCTCTAAGATGTTGAATGGTTCCGGTGCTGGGGTTGTCCTAGTTTCCCCCAGAGGAGATAAGCTTAGATATGTGCTCCAGATTCACTTTGATTCCTCCAACAATGAGGCAGAATATGAGGCCCTCTTATATGGGTTGCGCATGGCCATTTCACTCGGCGTCCGTCGCCTGATGGTCTATGGCGACTCGGATTTAGTGGTCAATCAGGTGATGAAAGAGTGGGACATGAGAAGCCCAGCCATGACTGGATACTGCAGTGCAGTGAGGAAGCTGGAAAAGAAGTTCGAGGGGTTGGAGCTCCATCATATACCCCGACTGAAAAATCAAGCAGCTGATGATCTAGCAAAGATAGGTTCCAAGAGAGAAGCCATTCCGAGTGGTGTGTTCTTGGAGCATATACACACTCCGTCAGTCAAAGAAGATCCTTTCACCGAAGAAACTCCACAGCCCAAGAGTGCCACAGATCCGACTGAAGTTGAAGTCCCAGTGGTGGTCGACTTGATCATGGAGGTTTTGGTGGTCATTCCCGACTAGACAGTTCCGTATGTCGCATATATCCTGAGAAAAGAGCTTCCGGAGGATGAGGAAGAGGCTCGACAGATCGTCCGTCGATCTAAGGCCTTTACCGTAATCAAAGGACAATTATACAGAGAAAGCGCGACTGGAGTTGGTCAGAAGTGCATAACACCGGAAGAAGGTCGACTCATCCTCAATGATATTCACTCGGGGACCTGTGGTCATCATGCGTCCTCTCGGACCATCGTGGCCAAAGCATACCGAGCCGAATTTTACTGGCCAAAGGCGAATGAGATGGCAAAAGATATAGTGGATAAGTGCGAGGGATGTCAGTTCTACTCGAATATGTCGCACAAGCCTGCGTCGGCCCTGAAGACCATCCCACTCATCTGGCCTTTCGCAGTATGGGGACTGGACATGGTCGGTCCTTTGAGAACAGGACGAAGTGGCTTCACGCATGTACTGGTGGCAGTCGACAAGTTCACCAAGTGGATCGAGGCTAAACCAATCAAGAGCCTTGACACCGGTACTGCTGTTAGCTTCATCAGGGAACTAATATTCAGATATGGAGTCCCGCACAGCATCATTACGGATAATGGGTCGAACTTTGACTCAGAGGAATTCAGAGCTTTCTGCAACTCCCAGGGCACACGGGTCGACTACGCTTCAGTCGCCCATCCGCAGTCGAATGGACAAGCAGAGCGAGCCAATGGACTAATTCTTAAGGGATTGAAGCCTCGGCTGATGCGTGATCTCAAACACGCGGCTGGAGCTTGGGTCGACGAACTCCCCTCAGTGCTTTGGGGGCTGCGGACCACACCTAATCGGTCGACCGGAAGAACTCCATTCTTCTTGGTCTACGGAGCTGAAGCAGTCTTGCCGAGCGATCTTCTCCACAATGCTCCCCGAGTTGAAATCTACAACGAAGCAGAGGCTGAACAAGCGCGGCAGGATGCAGTCGACCTGTTAGAAGAAGAAAGGGAGATGTCTCTGATCCGGTCGACCATCTACCAACAAGATTTGCGTCGTTTCCACGCCAGAAATGTGAGAGGTCGAGCCTTCCAGGAAGGGGATTTAGTTCTCCGAGTGGATCAGCACAAACCACACAAGCTTGCTCCTTCTTGGGAAGGCCCCTTCATCGTCACCAAGGTTCTCCACAACGGGGCGTACCGTCTTTACAACGTCGAGCATAATATCGATGAGCCCCGAGCTTGGAACGCGGAGCTACTCCGCCCATTTTACACTTAAGTTTTATCACTCGGATGAGTTGCAATAAAATACTTCTGTAGTTCATGGACCTCAAAATAATAGTGTCATAGTTCCTCCATAATTTCTGTCACTTTTTATTTTTGTCCAAATAAAATTCCCCCTCAGTGGGTGACTTAGCCGCGAATCCATTTCGCCTAAGTTTGTAAAAATCCTACCGAGTGGTGAGCCGGACTCTCACTCGGAGGCTTAGCTGCGAATCCGTTTCGCCTAAGTTATCCAAATCCTACCGAGTGGTAAGCCAGACTTTCACTCGGGGGCTTAGCTGCAGCCCTGTGCTCGCCTAAGTTGTAAAAAATCCTACCGAGTGAAAAGCAACCCTCTCACTCGGGGGCTTAGCTGCAGTCCAAGCACTCGCCTAAGTTACAAAAATCCTACCGAGTGGAGAGCAACCCTCTCACTCGGAGGCTTAGCTGCAGCCTTGTGCTCGCCTAAGTTGTAAAAATCCTACCGAGTGAAGAGCAACCCTCTCACTCGGGGGCTTAGCTGCAGTCCAAGCACTCGCCTAAGTTACAAAAATCCTACCGAGTGGAGAGCAACCCTCTCACTCGGGGGCTTAGCTGCAGCCTTGTGCTCGCCTAAGTTGTAAAAATCCTACCGAGTGAAGAGCAACCCTCTCACTCGGGGGCTTAGCTGCAGTCCAAGCACTCGCCTAAGTTACAAAAATCCTACCGAGTGAAGAGCGACCCTCCCACTCGGAGGCTTAGCTGCAGTCCAAGCACTCGCCTAAGTTATAAAAATCCTACCGAGTGAAGAGCAAACCTCTCACTCGGGGGCTTAGCTGCGGCCCAGTGCTCGCCTAAGTTATAGAAATCCTACCGAGTGGTAAGCCGGGCTTCCACTCGGAGGCTTAGCCGCAGCCCAGTGCTCGCCTAAGTGGACTAAAGAATAAGTCGATTGCAGTAAAGGCGCCTTGCTTTGAACCTACAAAAGACATTTCGAGCCAAAGGCAATCATATTCAAGCACCAAAGTCAAGTTTGAATCGATATCTAAAGGAACCGAAAGTGCTCAGGTGTTAAGCCTGTTAAGGTTTATCGGTTACAATTCCACTCGGCATACCGAGGCAAATTTAAAGCGTCCAGCCAGAAGAAGTTTTTTACCCCTCCTGTGGAGGGCTGGAAGGTGCAACAAATTCATCAAGGTCAATTCCGTCGGCGATCCGAGTGGCAGCTGCAAGGAAAGTTTCCATAAAGGACCTGAAGTCGTGTTTCTTGGTGTTGGCCACCCGAAGAGCCGCCAGCTTCTCTTCTCGCGCATCTTTACAGTGGACTCGGGCCAGACACAGAGCAACATCTGCACCACACCGAGCCGAGGACTTTTTCCATTCTTGCACTCGACCAGGGATCATGTTCAAGCGAGCCATCAGCGACTCAAGGTCATTCTGAAGTGTCTCCTCAGGCCAGAGCGTCGAGTCGATGCGAGATGTGGCGGCCTTCAGCCTTGCGAGATAGTCCACGACAGCTGCAACACGAGACTCCAGTTGGAAAACATCCATGGCAACTTCGTCGTTCACCGGAGAATTGATGGGGTCGAGGTTTGGCTCCAGCCGGCTAGTTTCTTCTTCAAAGTTTTGACAAAATTCTGCAAGGATGATCACTAAGTCAAGGGGATGGTCGAATGGAAAAACCACAATTGGAAATGTTTGCCAAACATAGAGGTTTACCTTCAAGCATAAGAAACAGCTTCTTGGCAAGACCACTCAGGAAGGCCTCCAGATCAGTTTTCTTCCCAGTCAATTTGCTGACTTGGTCGGTCAGGGCAGCTTTACCAGTTTTCAGTCGACTGACCTCCTTGTTGGCGATCCCAAGAGCAGCTTTCAGATTGGTATTGTCTTGTTCAAGCTTGGTGACTAAAGCTAACTTCTCGTCAGCAAGCTTGATCTTCTCAGCTAGTTCAAGGTCTTTCTTCTGTTGGGCCTCCCTTACCTTACCTGCAAGTTACACAAGATCAGATTTTGAAACAAGCAAGGGGAAAAGCAGTCGTCAGGGTCTCACCAAAAATACCTTCGGTCTCCTCCTTTGCCTTTGTCAGCTTCTCCTGAACCAGCTTCAGGCTCAGCTCAAGTTGAGTGTGCTTGTTTTCCAGCTCAGAGTAGCGAGCCACAAGATCACAAGAGTTCTGCGAAGAACCAATCGACTAAATGTCAAATATAATTCACTTCCGAGTGAAAAAGGAAAAAACACACGTTTCTAAGACTACAGCCGAATACAAGCATTCGACCATAGTCTCGGGGGCTACACCCAGTGGGTGCACTCAGCGTGCCCCCACTAATCCTGTTCAAGACAAAGTCGACCAGTCGACCTCAAAAAAAAAGAGCGAGATGCATTCTCTAAGACTGTGATCAACTGCAAGCAGTCGACCACAGTCTCGGGGACTACACCCAGTGGGTGCACTCAGCGTGCCCCCACCGGTTTGTGAAATCCAGTCGACATAGTCGACTGACAGAAAAATTGACATCCTAAAGCCTAAGGCCGACTGCCAGCAGTCGACCTTAGCCTTGGGGACTACACCCAGTGGGTGCACTCAGCGTGCCCCCACCGGTTCGTGAAATCCAGTCGACATAGTCGACTGACAGAAAGATTGACATCATAAAGCCTAAGGCCGACTGCCAGCAGTCGACCTTAGCCTTGGGGACTACACCCAGCGGGTGCACTCAGCGTGCCCCCGCTAACACGGAGTTTATTCGACACACCCAGTGGGTGACTACTATAAATTCCGGAAAGGAAAAGTTTTTGGTAGCATATCCAACAGAACAAACAGTGGTCGACTGACCTGGACATTGCTTTGGAGGGCAGAGCTGGCGTCATAAGCTTCCTGGCTCGCATCCCGGATGGTCTTCAACTGCTCCATCATGATACCCGCCTGGCGTATCGCTTCCTTCGCCGCGCCAGCTTGGTCCTCCGGGACGTGGTGCGTTGTGAAGAGGGAGGGCTGCTGAGCACTCGTCAATGGATCTGCGAAGGACACCGTGTGTCGAGTGGTGTTCTCTTCCTCCGCAATCAGAATCTCAGGCGCCGTCACGTCCTGGGGCACCTTACTGGCGGACGCTTTCCTACTCCTCCTACGCTTCAGTGGTTCTTCATCCTCATCATCATCAGGGAGATCGATAACAGTATTGGGTGGAGCTACGGAGAAGAATCAGGATCAGAGATCGCGAGTCAGTCGACTAAGAACGGCGTTAAGAATACAGTACCTGGGTTCGAAGTTGCTGCGTCCTCCATCTCATGGTCATCAGCCCGGGCTGAGGTTTCAGAAGTAGCAGCACTGCAACTCCAAAGGATCAGTCGACTAACTTCAGCGTCGACCAGAGACAAAGTTCACACAAAATAAGAAGACTTAAGCAGAACGATTACCCTGATATGGTGGGGATGGACACCTTCATCTTCGGCAGGAGCTTGGTCGACTTCGACGAGGCCGCCCTGGGCTGCTTCGGCGCCTTTTCAGTCGGCACCGGAGAGGTGGTCCGAGGGCGTTTGGTCGACTGGGCAACGGTCGCAACCCCCTTGCCACGTTCAGTCGAAGGGTCGTGGACAAGCTTCGACCGCCTTTCTGAACGCGGTGGTACGACCTCCTCCTCCTCTTCTTCCTCGTCCTCAACGTCATCTTCATCACCGTCATCATCATCATCGTCGTCATCATCCTCTGCAATGTCCGAGTCCCATTCCTCCTCTCCCTGGCTCTCGCCTCCACTCGCCTCACCCTCCTCAGTCGGAGCTTGGGCCCCATTTGGCATCGAGTACAGCTCGGTGAGAGCCTAGCAGATATCAAGACAAGGATCAATCGACCAGTCGGCAGGATAAACAGAAATGAATGCGACAAGAACACAGTGGAGAGCAGAGCAAACGTACCTTGTTTGGATCGCTGTTGTGGTCGAGTGGAGGAATCCTTCTAGCTCCGCGTGGGTTGTCCTTGTTTCCGGTAACGGCTACCATCCATCTTTCCAGAGTGACATCGTCGACTGCTTCTGGATGGACTCGAGTCTCGTCTTCGGTCCCACAGTACAACCACATGCAGTGGCTCCGGAACTGAAGGGGCTGGATGCGACGCCTAAGGAAGACCTCCAGGAGATCCATGCCCGTCACTCCCTCCCGAACCAACTGCACCACGCGCTCCATCAACATCTTCACGTCAGCTTTCTCCTCCGGAATCAACTTCAGAGGGGAGGGCTTGTTCACTCGGTCCATGGTAAACGGAGGGAGTCCACTCGACTGCCCTGGCGTCGACTGGACCTGGCAGTAGAACCAAGTCGACTGCCAGCCTCTGACAGACTCGGGAAAGGTCATGGGCGGGAAGGTGCTCTTATTCCTCACCTGGATCCCCAGACCCCCACACATTTGGACAACTCGGGTTTTCTCATCACCTGGGCTCGCCTTCCTCACGGTCTGAGAGCGACACGTGAATATATGCTTGAACAAACCCCAGTGCGGTCGACAGCCCAGGAAACCCTCACACATGGACACGAACACGGCAAGATAGGCAATAGAGTTTGGGGTAAAGTGGTGGAGCTGCGCTCCAAAGAAATTCAAGAAGCCACGGAAGAAAACAATCAGCGGCAAGGAAAATCCACGATCAACATGGGTGGCCAAGAGCACACACTCACCCTCTTCTGGCTGGGGCTGCCACTCCTTCCCCGGAAGCCTCGCAGCTCCATGAGGGATCAAGCCCTCGTTGGCCATGTCGAGGAGGTCATTCTCTGTGATGGTCGACTGGATCCAGTCTCCTTGGACCCAGCCCTTCGGCAGGCGGGATCTGGACGAGGACCCGCCGCGGCTGGTGGATCTCCCCTTTGCCTTCTCCGACGCCGACGCCTTCTTCGCACGTTCCAGCGCCGCCGTCTTCTCCTTGGCCATGGTTGCCGACGAGATGCGCGAAGGGAAGTGGTGCGGGGGCGAGAGCAAGCACGCTGGGCGGGGAAGAAGGAAGCAGAGAGAGAGAGAGAGAATGCTGAGGCGCAGTACAGAAATCCTCGCCGGGCGCATTTATAAGGTCCCTTCCGAGTGGATGACAGGTGGGCCCGGTCGATCTAATCATATCCAGGAACAGTTATGCAGACGGGATACGTGGCGAAAAAAATGGCGCGGAGATCGAGGCGTCTATGTCCCGTCCCATCCGAACGCCGTGGTCCGCCCCGCTTCGCGCGCGTCCCCAAATTTCGCATCCCGCGGAATCCGCGAACAGCAGTTCAATCTGTCAGACACGGGGTTTCCGGCGATCCGTCGCTCGGAGATCGTCGAAGCCCGAAAGATCACTCGACGCAAGAATAGAATGGATCGAGTCGACTGAAGACAAGTTGCTCACTGTCGACGAAGAGATTCTTTGGTCCAGGACAACGCACGACCAGAGCGCAAAGGTTAATCGGAAACGACATCAACTCCTTCCTCACTCGAAGCCTCAATCCATTTGGGGGCTAATGATGGGGTTATGTACCTAGGGTAGGGTCATGGACCTGATCTAAGTACCTTACCCAAGGACACCCTTAGAAGAAGTCGCCTTCCAGTCGACCAATGAGGGACATACTCGACTGACTTGAAGGACTCGACCACGAAGACTCACTCGACCACCAGAAGGTCAAGAGGCACTCTGCACTGCAACGGCCTGTAATCAAGTAGACTTTATGATAGTAAAGGCACTTTATGTGGGGCGTTACCAGTAACGCCCCAGACTTAACTCACCTTAAACCCTCTCCTACGTGGGCTGGCTGGGGTCCTGGCGCACTCTATATAAGCCACCCCCCTCCACAGGTAGAGGGGTTCGGCACCTTGTAACTCATATACTCATAATCCACTCGACCGCCTCCGGGCTCCGAGACGTAGGGCTATTACTTCTTTCGAGAAGGGCCTGAACTCGTACATCCTTTGTGTTTACAACCTCTCCATAGCTAGGACCTTGCCTCTCCATACCTACCCCCCACTCTACTGTCAGGCTTAGAACCACGACAACTGGTCTCTAGGTCTAATAGGGAAATAAAGGGAAACGCAGTACAAACTCAATATAAACCTGGTCTATTGGTTAAAAAAGGAAAGAAAGTGGGGACTGGGGGACAAGTCAACAGAGTAAGTCCAGCACTAGATTTGCTAGTCTCACACAGTATAAGGTGGCTATAACGAACAAAAATGGGACCAACACATATATCCTGTTCTGATGTTTGTTGCCCCGAGCCACTCTTATGTAATGCCACTGGTAAAATGTAGTAATCGCACGGTTGAAAGTAAGGACACGTTAAACCAATGTTGTTTTCAATGTAATGCCTCCAGTAATATGAATCAATGGCACTTCTTTACATGTCCTGCTAAAATTTCCCATTAAGATAAGTTGGTTCTTTTCGTTAGAAATGCAACTGTCCTGGTCCGCCTACTCTCCCGTGCCCAAAGTAATGTCGTATTTAACGGTTGTCATAGTTAATCCTAATGTCTACACTAATATCTAGCAATGCCACTGCTTTAGAAATTGCTACTGTCCTTGTAGGATTGCCATTCAGATAAGGAACATGCTTCTTTTCATTTGATGCATGTTTCATCACTTGTTAGTCACCCTCCTTTCCACCTTTTTTGTGCAAACAGAGATATACATTTCACGCTCGATCTTAGTTGAACTGCACAAATGATATCCAAATTATAGTTGAGCATTCCAGGAGCTTCACAACCAACCTTGATGTTGCTCAATTTTATTGCAACTAATGAAGAAGAAGCTCTGTGGGTTTCGTTTTCTGATGGAAATGGAACCGGGGCTGGAGCCCTTTTCTTAAATTTTTTTGAAGAAGAAGCTGCTAGCTCACAGGACATTGCTTCATTTTAGGTGAACTGCACCAAAAGGTCCCATGAATTGAATCATCCATGTTGGTGACTGAAAGATCCAGCTTTAGCATCCCAGTCTAAGCACCCCCAGCCTCCATCCTTGCGACGCACGGTACACCTCGTTTGCCACCTGCTCGACCCTAGTGTCACTGATAAAATGAAGTAATAATACAGTTAAAATAGAGCGAGTGTCATCTCTATCATTTCATTTCCAATGTAGATAAAGAAAGTGCTTCTCTTTGTTAAAGTATGTTTCATCAACTAGTCCCATTATTAATGTTTAAGCGTTTCTGCAAACTGGGGTGCTTAATTTTAGTTGATATGTACAAAAATAGAGATTTGAATGTCTCAAGGTGCCTCCTTGTACTACCGTTGTACACTGATGTTCATCACTGGCAGAAGGTGTATATGGGAGACTTGGGACGATGTCTAGTATGAGGCGTACCGTATGAGGCGTCGCAGGGCCCATCTCGCCCTCGCAGCATGGCATACTATGATACTATCACACTATTTTCTTCTATTTATTTTGTGTGTTTCATCAACTAGTGCCACTATAATGTAATCACGCTTTTTCATTATCTGTGCAAACAGGGTTATTCAGCTGCATTTTGGTGGAACTGCACAAATGTACGTATGGAACTGGCATATATGCAGAGTGCGAGGTGTGCCAAGTAAAAATTACCGACACCAACCATGCTGCATGCACGCATTGGCATCCACCACCACAAGTGCGATGTGTGGCGCTCTTTGTTGACGAATCTTTCTCCGCAGCAAATCCTCTAACCAAATACTAGTAGCTTATATTGGCAGTTTTCTAGGGAGTACTCTTTTCTGAAAGAAGCACCAATCTATTTTTCTTTATTTGTACACTGTGTCACAACTTTGACCCAAAGGTCCAGAGCTATTTTAGGGTGATTGGCGTAGTATTCGGAGACTGATTGTAAGCATGATTTTCATTAGCTGTCACACTGATTGTAAGCATGAGCAGGTGGAAGATTAGGTTAGTGCGAAGCTTACCTTAAACCCTACCGCCGCCATTGAAATGAGGCGAGCGTCGAGGGAACCGTGGAGAACGGCGGGGAAGCGACGTCGCGCCATCCGACCTCCTCTTGTGGTGGGAGAACAAATACTCCTGTGGCTCCGGCTGGATCTGCACCCTCACGAACGACACACCATACTCGATCGATTCGTTATCCTCTGGGTGCTCGACTTTCGACCTGTACGCCCACCACCTCCGCCTGTCTGTCGCGTCGGGCGAATCTGTCTGCTCCATCGCCCATAGGAGATACTCGATGAGCTCGGAGGACTACGGCGTGACTGCCGCCGAGGAGTACATGTACATCACCGCCCTCATCGCCGCCGTCTCGCTCTTTCGCATACATTTCCACATGGCCCGCACCGTCCTCGAAATCTCCCACTCATTGTCAAACCAACTAAGGATCTCCTTCAACCTGGCTAACTTTGCCTGGTCGCCGCCGGCGATCTGCCTGATTCGCTGCTGCATCCTCTCCATAGATGTCCTTCTGAGTGGTCTGGTGCTAGCTTTGGAAGATGGGAGGAGAGACGGTGGTCTTGCAATAGAGAAGAGGGAGAGGCGAGACGATGGTTTTGGAATGAAGATGATGGAGAGGAGAGGAGTGATACGTCTCCAATGTATCTATAATTTTTGATTGCTCCATGCTACTTTATCTACTGTTTTGGACTATATTGAGCTTTATTTTCCACTTTTATATTATTTTTGGGACTAACCTATTAACCGGAGGCCCAGCCCAGAATTGCTGGTTTTTTTGCCTATTTCAGTGTTTCGAAGAAACGGAATATCAAATGGAGTCCAAACGGAATGAAACCTTCAGGAATGTGATTTTCTCACCGAACGTGATCCAGGAGACTTGGACCCTACTCCAAGAAGTGCCAGAGGTGGTCACGAGGGTGGAGGGCGCGCCCCCTACCTCGTGGGCCCCCTGTTGCTCCACCGACGTACTCCTTCCTCCTATATATACCTACGTATCCCCAAACAATCAGAACAGGAGCCAAAAACCTAATTCCACCGCTGCAACCTTCTGTATCCACGAGATCCCATCTTGGGGCCTGTTCCGGAGCTCCGCTGGAGGGGGAATCCACCACGAAGGGCTGCTACATCAACACCATAGCCCTTCTGATGAAGTGTGAGTAGTTTACTTCAGATCTTCGGGTCCATAGCTAGTAGCTAGATGGATTCTTCTCTCTTTTTGGATCTCAATACAATGTTCTCACCCTCTCTCGTGGAGATCTATTCGATCTAATCTTCTTTTTGCGGTGTGTTTGTTGAGACCGATGAATTGTGAGTTTATGATCCAACTTATCTATGGAAAATATTTGAATCTTCTGAATTCTTTTATGTATGATTGAGTTATCTTTGCAAGTCTCTTCAAATTATCCTTTTTGGTTTGGCCAACTAGATTGGTAGTTCTTGCAATGGGAGAAGTGCTTACCTTTGGGTTCAATCTTGCGTTATCGTTTCCCAGTGACAACAGAGGCAGCAAGGCACGTATTGTATTGTTGCCATCGAGGATAACAAGATGGGGTTTTTATCATATTGCATGAGTTTATCCCTCTACATCATGTCATCTTGCTTAAGGCGTTACTCTGTTTTTAACTTAATACTCTAGATGCATGCTGGATAGTGGTCGATGAGTGGAGTAATAGTAGTAGATGCAGAATCGTTTCGATCTACTTGTCTCGGACGTGATGCCTATATACATGATCATTACCTAGATATACTCATAATTATGCGCAATTTTGTCAATTGCTCAACAGTAATTTGTTCACCCACCGTAGAATATCTATGCTCTTGAGAGAAGCCACTAGTGAAACCTATGGCCCCCAGGTCTATTCTCATCATATCAATCTCTATTGCTTTATTACTTGCTTTGTTTTTACTTTGCCTTTTACTTTTCACTTTGCATCTATCTATCAAAAATACCAAAAATATTATTTATCATCTCTATCAGATCTCACTCTCGTAAGTGACCGTGAAGGGATTGACAACCCCTAATCGCGTTGGTTGCGAGTAGCTATCGTTTGTGCAGGTACGAGGGACTTGTGTGTGGTCTCCTACTGGATTGATACCTTGGTTCTCAAAAACTGGGGGGAAATACTTACGCTACTTTGCTGCATCATCCTCTCCTCTTCGGGGAAATCCAATGCAGTGCTCAACAGGTAGCAAGAAGAATTTCTGGCGCCGTTACCGGGGAGGCTCACGCAAGCAAGTCAACCATACCAAGTACCCATCACAATCCCAATCTCTCGCATTACATTATTTGCCATGTGCCTCTCGTTTTCCTCTCCCCCACTTCACCCTTGGCGTTTTATTCGCCCTCTCTTTCCCAATCTCCTCCTCTCTTTCCCGTTTGCCTTTTCTTGTTGCCTTTCTGTTTGCTCGTGTGCTAGTTTGCTTGCTTGTCATCATGACTAGTCTCATATCTTCTCCGCTATCTCCCGAGAATGAAGTTCTAAATTTTAAGCAAAGGGAGGGAGAAAATTTAAAAGATGCTTGGTATAGAATTTGCAATGCTCAAAATAGATCTACCAGGAAGCAATCTACTTCAGTTCTTCTTCGTAATTTTTACGTAGGTGCTAATCCTTGGTATAGATATATCCTTGATACCATTACCGGAGGGAATTTCTTGGGTAGCCATACTTTTGATTCTTATAATGCTTTAATAGATATATTTGGCTCACCACCCCTTTTGATTAATGGAACTACGTTAACTTTGGAGCACGTTATGCAAAGGCTTGAAA
The DNA here is from genome assembly GCF_018294505.1 of Triticum aestivum. Taxonomy (NCBI): domain Eukaryota; kingdom Viridiplantae; phylum Streptophyta; class Magnoliopsida; order Poales; family Poaceae; genus Triticum; species Triticum aestivum. Next base: position 43,836,211 of record NC_057795.1, read on the forward strand.
CTATTGAGAATAAAGTTGCTACCATTGAATCAATTGAAAATCTTGATAAAAAGATCCACAATCAAATTACCCAATATGGATCTAAGGTAGGAATGACTTCGAAAAATATTAAAGAAAAAGAACCCATAGTTAATGAGAAAATAAATCTAGATTCCGCAAGAATCGATAAACTTGAGGGTATCATTACCAACTTGGGAACCATTTTTTTCTTCCGTTCAAAACACTCCGAGTTCTTCTACTAAAAAAAACTAAGCTTATTTATATTCCTAAGAATAAGGGAGAATCATCTAGTAAGGAAACAGCGGATCTTAAATCTATAAGTGTTCATCCCAATCTTTTTACCATCATTAAGGAAACATTTGCTATAAATGAATTTTTGATCTTTTGCCTGAAAATTTGATAATTACTAGAGAGAAAGAAAATTCAAAAAGGGGTAGATACCTTATCGAAGAATTGCCTACCAAAGATGGCAATACCTAGATCTATCCTTGCTTTTATGCCTAGCTAGGGGCGTTAAACGATAGCGCTTGTTGGGAGGCAACCCAATTTTATTTTTGTTTTTGTTTTTGCTCCTGTTTAGGAATAAATAATCCATCTAGCCTCTGTTTGGATGTGGTTTTATCTTTTAATTAGTGTTTGTGCCAAGTAGAACCTGTAGGATAACCTACGATGATAGTTGATTTGATTCTGCTGAAAAACAGAAACTTTGCGCGCACGAATAAAATTTTGTTAAATCTCAGGAACGTGATTTTGTGTTGATTCTTTTTGCTGCTGTTTAATAAAAAGATTTTCCAGGACTTCCTATTTGGGTAGAAGTTTTAGAGTTCCAGAAGTTTGCGTTAGTTACAGATTGCTTCAGACTGTTCTGTTTTTGACAGATTCTGTTTTACGGGTGTTGTTTGCTTATTTTGATGAATCTATGGCTAGTAAAATAGTTTATAATCCATAGAGAAGTTGGAATACAGTAGGTTTAACACCAATATAAATAAAGAATGATTTCATTACAGTACCTTAAGTAGTCCTTTGTTTTCTTTCTCTAACGGAGCTCACGAGATTTCTGTTGAGTTTTGTGTTGTGAAGTTTTCAAGTTTTTGGTGACTTCTTTTGATGGATTATGGAACAAGGAGTGGAAAGAGCCTAAACTTGGGGATTCCCATGGCACCCCCAAGATAATCCAAGGACACCAAAAAGTCAAAGCTTGGGGATGCCCCGGAAGGCATCCCCTCTTTCGTCCACTTCCATCGGTAATTTACTTGGAGCTATATTTTTATTCACCACATGATATGTGTTTTGCTTGGAGTGTCTTGTATTATTTGCGTATTTGCTTGTTAGTTTACCACAGTCATACTTGCTGTACACACCTTTTGAGAGAGCCATACATGAATTGGAATTTGTTAGAATACTCTATGTGCTTCACTTATATCTTTTGAGCTTGATAGTTTTGCTCATAGTGCTTCACTTATATCTTTTGAGCATGATAATTTTTGCTCTAGTGCTTCACTTATATCTTTTAGAGCACGGTGGTGGATTTGTTTTAAAGAAACTATTGATCTCTCATGCTTCACTTAGATTATTTTGAGAGTCGTTAATAGCATGGTAATTCGCTTAATGTTAATATACTTGGTGTTCAAGATATGTGAAACTTTCTTTTGAGTGCGTTGAATACTAAGATAAGTTTGATGCTTGATAATTGTTTTTGAGATATGAAGATGGTGATATTAGAGTCATGCTAGTTAAGTAGTTGTGAATTCAAAGAATACTTGTGTTGAAGTTTGTGATTCCCGTAGCATGCACGTATGGTGAACCGTTATGTGATGAACTAGGAGCATGATTTATTTATTGATTGTCTTCCTTATGAGTGGCGGTCGGGGACGAGCGATGGTCTTTTCCTACCAATCTATCCCCCTAGGAGCATGCGCGTAATACTTTTCTTTGATAACTTCTAGATTTTTGCAACAAGTATATGAGTTCTTTATGACTAATGTTGAGTCCATGGATTATACGCACTTTTTCCCATCCTTCCACCTTTGCTAGCCTCTCTAATACCGTGCACTTTTCGCCGGTATCATACACCCACCATATACCTTCCTCAAAACAGCCACCATACATACCTATCATGGCATTCCCATAGCCATTCCGAGATATATTGCCATGCAACTTTCCACCGTTCCGTTTATTATGACACGATCCATCATTGTCATATTGCTAGCATGATCGTGTAGTTGACATCGTATTTGGGGCAAGGCCATGGATCATAATTCTTTCATACATGTCACTCATGATTCATTGCATATCCCGGTACACCGCCGGAGGCATTCATATAGAGTCATACTTTGTTCTAAGTATCGAGTTGTAATTTTTTTTGCGGGAAATATCGAGTTGTAATTGTTGAGTTGTAAGAAAAATAAAATTGTGATGAGCATCATTATTAGAGCATTGTCCCAAGTGAGGAAAGGATGATGGAGACTATGATTCCCCCATAAGTCGGGATGAGACTCCGGACGAAAAATAATAATAATAAAAAGAGGCCAAAAAAAGAGGAAGGCCCAAATAAAATAAAAAATGAGAGAAAAAGAGAGAAGGGACAATTCTACTATCCTTTTACCACACTTGTGCTTCAGAGTAGCACCAAGATCTTCACAATAGAGAGTCTCTCATTTTGTCACTTTCATATACTAGTGGGAATTTTTCATTATAGAACTTGGCTTGTATATTCCAATGATGGGCTTCCACAAAATGCCCTAGGTCTTCGTGAGCAAGCGAGTTGGATGCACACCCACTTAGTTTCTTTTGTAGAGCTTTCATATACGTATAGCTCTAGTGCATCCGTTGCATGGCAATACCTACTCACTCACATTGATATCTATTGATGGGCATCTCCATAGCCCATTGATACGCCTAGTTGATGTGAGACTATCTTCCCTCCTTTTTTTGTCTGCTCCACAACCACCATTCTATTCCACATAGTGCTATATCCATGGCTCACGCTCATGTATTGCATGAAGATTGAAAAAGTTTTGAGGATGTCATAAGTATGAAACAATTGCCTGGCTTGTCATCGGGGTTGTGCATGATTTAAATATTTTATGTGGGGAAGATGGAGCATAGCCAGACTATATGATTTTGTAGGGATAACTTTCTTTGGCCATGTTATTTTGAGAAGACATGATTGCTTTGATTAGTATGCTTGAAGTATTATTATTTTTTATGTCCATATGAACTTTTGTCTTGAATCTTTCGGATCTGAATATTCATATCACAATTAAGAAGATTTACATTGAAATTATGCCAAAGTATCACTCCGCATCAAAAATTCTTTTTTATCATTTACCTACTCGAGGACGAGCAGGAATTAAGCTTGGGGATGCCTGATACGTCTCCAACGTATCTATAATTCTTTATTGCTCCATGCTACTTTATCTACTATTTTGGACTATATTGGGCTTTATTTTCCACTTTTATATTATTTTTGGGACTAACCTATTAACCAGAGGCCCAGCCCAGAATTGCTGTTTTTTTTTTGCCTATTTCAGTGTTTCGAAGAAACGGAATATCAAACGGAGTCCAAAAGGAATGAAACCTTCGGGAACGTGATTTTCTCACCGAACGTGATCCAGGAGACTTGGACCCTACTCCAAGAAGTGCCAGAGGTGGTCACGAGGGTGGAGGGCGCGCCCCCCTGGGCGTGCCCCCCTACCTCGTGGGCCCCCTATTGCTCCACCGACGTACTCCTTCCTCCTATATATACCTACGTATCCCCAAACAATCAGAACAGGAGCCAAAAACCTAATTCCACCGCCGCAACCTTCTGTATCCACGAGATCCCATCTTGGGGCCTGTTCCGGAGCTCCGCCGGAGGGGGCATCCACCATGGAGGGCTTCTACATCAACACCATAGCCCTTTTGATGAACTGTGAGTAGTTTACTTCAGACCTTCGGGTCCATAGCTAGTAGCTAGATGGCTTCTTCTCTCTTTTTGGATCTCAATACAATGTTCTCCCCCTCTCTCGTGGAGATCTATTCGATGTAATCTTCTTTTTGCGGTGTGTTTGTTGAGATCGATGAATTTTGGGTTTATGATCCAACTTATCTATGGAAAATATTTGAATCTTCTGAACTGTTTTATGTATGATTGAGTTATCTTTGCAAGTCTCTTCAAATTATCCTTTTTGGTTTGGCCAACTAGATTGGTAGTTCTTGTAATGGGAGAAGTGCTTAGCTTTGGGTTCAATCTTGCGGTGTCCTTTCCCAGTGATAGCAGGGGCAGCAAGGCACGTATTGTATTGTTGCCATCGAGGATAACGAGATGGTTTTTTTATCATATTGCATGAATTATCCCTCTACATCATGTCATCTTGCTTAAGGCGTTACTCTGTTTTTAACTTAATACTCTAGATGCATACTGGATAGCGGTCGACGAGTGGAGTAATAGTAGTAGATGCAGAATCGTTTCGATCTACTTGTCTCGGACGTGATGCCTATATACATGATCATTACCTAGATATACTCATAATTATGCTCAATTATGTCAATTGCTCAACAATAATTTGTTCACCCACCGTAGAATATCTATGCTCTTGAGAGAAGCCACTAGTGAAACCTATGGCCCCCGGGTCTATTCTCATCATATCAATCTCTATTGCTTTATTACTTTCTTTGTTTTTACTTTGCCTTTTACTTTTCACTTTGCATCTATCTATCAAAAATACCAAAAATATTATTTATCATCTCTATCAGATCTCACTCTCATAAGTGACCGTGAAGGGATTGACAACCCCTAATCGCGTTGGTTGCGAGTAGCTATTGTTTTGTGCAGGTACGAGGGACTTGTGCGTGGTCTCCTACTGGATTGATACCTTGGTTCTCAAAAACTGGGGGAAATACTTACGCTACTTTGCTGCATCATCCTCTCCTCTTCGGGGAAATCCAACACAGTGCTCAAGAGGTAGCAAGGAAGTGGTTTTGCAATGGAGAAGATCAGAAGAGGGAGAGGCGAGACGGTGGTTTTGGAATGGAGATGATGGAGAGGAGAGGAGGTGGTTTTGGAATGGAGATGATGGAGAGGAGAGGAGGTGGTTTTGCAATGGAGAAGATCAGAAGAGGGAGAGGCGAGACAGTGGTTTTGGAATGGAGATGATGGAGAGGAGAGGAGGTGGTTTTGCAATGGAGAAGAGGGAGAGGAGCGTGCGGCAGCGATTTAGGATTGGGCGAGAGGGCCGGCGCGCTGTGACTGGATCAAAATCAAAATCAATTTACCCTTCAATTAAGAAAGCAACCCCACATTAACTAGTCTCCCTTTTATTCTGGGTCATAATTGACCATGATTTTCGCACATAAAATATATGTTATACGTTGCAAAAATAATATAATTTGAAAGTACATTCAGATATGAACCAAACGATACAATTTTTGGTGACATGCATTCACATTTTGCTTGTCAAATACAGTACGTGGTCAAACTTTGACCCTACGTAAAACAACAAAAAATACTTCCAAGACCAGCGCCGCTCTTCTCCTCTTAAACCATCGCCGCTCCTCTCCTGTTCCAATCTAAATCCAGTGCCGCTCCTCTCCTCTTCCATTTCAAAACCACCGGCCGTCCTCTCCTGTTCGAGTCCAAAACCAGTGTCGCTCTTCTCCGTTCTAATCCAAAACCAGCGCTGCTCCTCTCCTCTTCCATTCAAAAACCACCGCCGATGAGTGAAGGTGCTGTGGAGAAGTAGATTGATGGAGGAGTACAACCGATACATGAGGATCGCAGAGGCGACCCTGTGAAGCTAGCTAGGATGTTGGAGATACAGTCTTGGTTTGACAACAACGACCAACTAGCGGCGACGATGACATCCATGGCCAAATATCTGCAATAGAGCGAAAAGGCGGCGATACTCCCGGAGGGAGTCGCGCCGGAGTACATAGAGCTGCTCCTCTGGGCCATGGAGCAAACAGATTCACCGAATCCGATCTTGAGGGAGCGATGGTGGGAGTATCGATCCCGGATGGAGCATCCACCAGAGATTGAAGGATTGAGCATCTACAGGGTGCCATTTGTGAGGGTATCCTGCCAGAGCGAGCCGGTGGAGTCTTCATCGACCGAACCCAACTGCAAGAGGAGAAAAGTAGTTGGCCCGACAATGCTTCCCCGCCATCGTCTCCCTTGTCGTTCACATCGTCTTACGGGGCGGCTGTTTGCCGCCGAGGAATAGGAGGGGGCTGCCCCCCCCCAACCCAATAGTCGGGCAGGTTGTGAATTGTCAGGAGGAGCTTAGGGTTGTCACTATTTGCAAGTTGTGAATTGTGTTTTGTGTTGTGTATTTTGAGAGTACTTTCATATATGAATGTCTTTTGAATTTCAGATTTGCAGTATTGAGCATATGAAGAATTTTATGAATTCTAGAGATCTATTTTTAGCACTTAAAAAATGGAGTTTCATAGAAGTATAAAAGTGCAGACAAGAAGAAACTGCAAGTTTCAGTTTCAGATAAGAAACTGCAAGTTCAGTTTCAGATAAGAAACTGCAACTTTCAGAGGCAGAGCATTTATATTAACACGGCCTTTTCAAACAGGGTTAACATCATGTTGGAAGTTTTATTCATTGTCGAAAATGGAACTACCAGCTAGTTAATATCATGCTGATCAACATTCATGCATAGCACATCTTCATATGATGCACAGTCAAAATGCCCACACAATGTCGAGTGTGCGAAACACAGAGAAAACGACGGACAAAGTTTTGGCAAGTGTTGGACGTGGTTTTGGGCTGCCCCGTCTAGGCTTTCATTTTTAACATGCGCAGCCCACGACCTCGGATGGGAGGGCCTGTTTGTATTTTCTTAGGGCCGTCATGTATCGACCGGCCTATGGACCTCCCATCCGAGGTTTTATTTTTGGCAGCCCAATTTATGTACTTTTTTGAAGAAAATGCAGAGGTCTGTTCTATTTTTCTATATAAGAATAGGAACGCCAGGTACAACTTATGTTTCCCTTCTAACTATATTATATATATTTAAATTATTTTATATGTTATTATATATTATTTTTATTGTGATCATGTATTTAACAGATACTTACATATGTAAGAAAACAATATCACACATCTTATTAACTTATAAAAATAATTTCTTAACAAATAAAATCCTCGATTGTTTTGGCACGAAAATCCTAGTGATTGTGTACAAAAGCTTGGTAAGATTTAAGGACGAATGTAATAATATCACTTATTATTTAAATATATATATAACAAAATGCTCAGCCCCTTTTTATTTTTTGATAACATTGCTGGGCCAACCCAACATTATAATTAGAATCAGCCCAGCAAAATCGTGTATTTCGAGAAAGTGCAAATGACCTGTAATTTTCTAGGAAATAAAATAAATGGGCCGCATGGACGCTACATTAATTGTTCACCCAGCCTAGCTAATGGCTGTAATTCAAAAAAAAAGATCAAATTGACTGTAAATTCTATCGCACAAAAAAAGACTAAAAATTCTGAAAAAATGGGTTGAATACATGCCACATTTTTGGAGGCTGAAATGTGGACCAATAGGTCGAAGCCAACGCAAATCGTTGTCAATTTAGTCAACAAATGATTCTGACATATTAGCCGTTGGATTTACATCCAACGACCGACATCCATCTTCAATCTCTCATCTTCTTCCTCCAGCGCCGTCGGGACCACCTACCGCCTCCTGCTGCTAGCAGTTCTGCTTAGCACGCTCCGCTATGAAGCGTTACTCCACCGTTGGCCAGTCCATCCCTCCACCCCTCCACACCTCCTATTCTTCTCCACCGACTGCCGAACCACACCGCACTAGAACCAGTTAACCCTCGTACACCTCTCCGTCTGCGACTCTACTCCCGCGTCTTCCCATCTCCGGCTCGTTGCTGTCCGGGGCCTCACCGTTGTCCACCACCTTGGATGCGCTCGGCACGGTGTGGTCAACGTGGTCAACGAACGACACCATCGGAAGTAGACAGTGCGTGGAGAGGCTGACAGCTGGGTCCACGACCGCACACAAGGAAATGCCTCCTTATTACGCGCAAAATAATGATTCCTCCACCTGACATCTGGGACCCACCGGAAGGCCCTCTGTATTTCGCGAAAAAAACGTGCCCCCCGCTGACTTGTCGGACCCACCAGCTATCTTCGCACGCAAGGAAGTGCCTCCTTATTACGCACAAAAAAATGAATACTCCCCCTGCCAGCTGGAACCCAGCATACTGGGAGGCTGACTTGTGGGCCTACCAAGTTGACGGGGACGGAGGGCTTTGTCAACTTAGTCAATATGAACGATTCTAGCTCCTGTTGCCGTACGATGTTCATCCAACGGTTATAGTGCTTCTTCAACCTCTGGTCTTCTTGCTCCAGCCGCCCAAACCAGCACCGGTCGTGCCGCGTGCTCCTGCCTCCCGCGGCCGGCTGTGATGCCGCGGAGGCCTCACTGCCCCCTACTACTCCCACCACTGGCCAGGCCATCCCTCTACTCACCCACACCCCCTGTTATTCTGCGGCGACAGCAGCCTCACACCGCAGCCGAACCAGTGAACCCTCGTACTCCTGTTCGCGTGGGCATCCTCTGCTGTGTCTTCCCCGGCTCCGAGTCGTTCCCTTCCTAGGCCTCGCCATCATCCACTGCCGTGGTGCTCTCGGCGCGGCGTGGTCAACATTGTCAAGGAACGAGTTCCATCGGATGTGGACTGTACGTGGAGAGGCTGACAGCTGGGTCCACGGCCGCAGCAAGGAAGTGCCTCCTTATTACGCGCAAAATAATGATTCCTCCACCTGACAGCGGGGACCCACCGGACGGGCCACCGTATTTCGCGAAAAAAAGTTTCCCCCTGACTGTTCGGACCCACCAGCTACATCTTCGCACGCAAGGAAGTGCGTCCGGGCAAAAAAAAAACGATTCGCCCCCTGACTGCTGGGACCCACCAGCTACATATTCGCATGCAAGGAAGTGCATCCGGGCAAAAAAAACAATTCGCCCCCTGACTACTGGGACCCACCAGCTACATCTTCGCACGCAAAGGAAGTGCATCCGGGCAAAAAAAATGATTCGCCCCTCTGACTGTTGGGACCCGCCAGCTACATTTTCGCACGCAAGGAAGTGCCTGACAGTCGGGACCCACTTGGTCGAAGCGTACATAGCGTTGTCACTCTGGTCGCGAACGTGTATGTACATATATACTGGTCGATGTAGAGGCGCGCACGTGTCGTAGTAGAGGCGCGCACGTAGCATGTACATGTACGTACAACGACCAGGGTGCAAGAAAGAAAATACGGCCACGTACGTACATACGGGCGGGGTGTCGAACGCCTACTCGCACATAGGTAGGGCCAGGGCTCGTGTACATGGCTGGGTCGGAACGAAGAAACAGAGTCGTCATCATGTTCATGGGGAGGCAACGAAATGTGTCGTGTTCATGGGGAGGCAACGGAATGCGTCGTGTTCATGGGAAGGCAACGGAATGCGTCGTGTTCATCGGGAGGCAACGAAACGCGTGGGAGCCAACCGGCTTGGATGGAACAGGCGATGGAAACGAGGCCTGGCGTACCGCAAAACGGAGGAAACAGACCTCCTATGTTCGGAACGGGGTCCTGTTGATCGGGAGGGGTGTGGCGTACCGCAAAACGGAGGAAACAGACCTCCTACAGTCAAAACGGGGGTCCTGTTATTCGGGAGGGGTGTGGCGTACCGCAAAACGGAGAAAACAGACCTCCTACGGTCGAAACGGGGGTCCTGTTGATCGGGAGGGGTGTGGCGAACCGCAAAACGGACGAAACGGACTTGTGTTGGAGCGCTACAGTCGAAACGGGGGTCATGTTCATCGGGAGGGGTGTGGCATACCGCAAAACGGGACTCCACGGGATACTGTTCGTCTCCATCGTCGACCTCCTCCAGCCTCCACGGGCTATTGTTGACCTCCTCCAGCCTCCACGGGCTCCTGTTCATCCAGCCTCCACCGCGCGCTACTCCACCGGCTACTGTTCAACCACCCCTCCACGGGCACCCCTCCACCGTCTACTGTTCATCACTACAAAACAATACACTTCCGTGATGATACGTGTTTGTCACAGTAGGTCGCGTTTTTTGTCATGCATGTACATCCATGACAAATTTATGATAGAATCGAGATAGTCATACCTGTGCTGTCGTAGAAGTGTTCGATGACATTACCAAAATTATCATCACGGAAGTGTCCACTTCCATGACGATAAATCACGCATCACAGAAGTGCTTTCGTCAAGGGTGACCGACATGTGGCATCCACCGTAACGGAACGCCGTTAAGTTATCGGGTCGGGTTTTGGATTCGATAACCCGTTAACAGCCCCGACCAATGGGGATTTTCCACGTGTAAAATCATCATTGGCTGGAGGAAACACGTGTCATCTCATCATTGGGACAGATGTCATCCACTCATGGACAGAAGGCGCCTATGATACATCGACATGTGGCACGGCCCAACAGAGGCCCATTCCTGTGAAAAGGCCGGCCCATTTGACTTGGTCAAAAGGTGGCGGGCCGGCCCATGGATAGCCTATTAATGGCCTCTTCGCATATAGCCCATTTACAGCCCGCTAACCCAAGGCCCGTTACGCCCTATCCGAATTAGGCCCAGTAGCGTCATCTAGGCCATCCAATATGATTCCAGCCCGTGGTGAAACTGGCCCGCGATGAACAGTGTATTACTTTAGACCCATTAACGTCCCGTGGTGAAACTGGCCCGTAATGAACAGTGTATCGCTTTATACCCATTAAGGGCTCGTTATTCAGTTGGGCCGTTTACAGCCCATGTTATCTTTCGGCCTTCTCAGAGCCCATTTATTCTTGGGCTTATTTGCAGCATTCAGTTACTTACGGCTCGTTACTGTCATTTTCTGCTTGTGGGCCAAATTCAGCCCGTCGTTACAGTCGGCCCGTTTGTGGTCCGTTAGTCTGTTGGGCCATTTTCATAGCATCACCAAATGCGGCCTATTAACGGCCCGTTATGGTCAGCCAATAAAACGTACGATTTCCATTATAGGCCCATCTACGGCCCATTAAAGGCCAGTACAAGACCCATAAATGAGTCGGCGGCCCATGGATCCTACGTGACGTAGAAGGCCCAAGGATCCTGCGAGACGTAGAAGGCCCATGGACACTGCGAGACGTAGATGGCCCATGGATCCTGCGAGACGTAGAAGGCCCATGGATCCTACGAGACGTAGAAGGCCCATGGATCCTACGAGACGTAGAAGGCCCATGGTCGGGCGAGTTGGTCCTGTTTGAACGATATAGCATATTCAAAGAATTATCCTACTCAATACTATCACCTCTAAAAAGCATACCCTATACAACAAAGAGATCAAGGCATAGAAAGGTAGAATAATCCTACACTATACAATAAAGAAATTACAGCCGATTATACCCACTAGGCATTATGGTACGGCACAGGTGATAATAAAGCATACACAAACAGCAAATTACATACACTAGGCGAATACGGCTCATACATCATGGACGCGCATCAACTTAACTCCATTTGAACTATAATCTCATCAGAAAATAGGATTGGCCGGATTCAGATAGCACAAATTTCAGTCTGCAAAATCTCCAATTCCTTCATGGTTACCTCGGTGTCTTGTTTCATTTTTTTGACTCCTTCATCTAATACCTGGATGTCCAGTCTCAACTTGTTGATTATACGTTGACAATCATGTACACGTTGTCTTGCCACCTCTAGTTGATGCTCGAGAACATCAACACATTCCAATTCCAATCCATAATCATTCGGTAACGGCCATGCCGCACTGCTCGCAAATTTTTGTGTTGATGTCACTTCATCCTGAAATGTTTCAGTAAGTACACATGACTAGGGCAAAAATATAGTTACAACAGTGAAGCGAACAAGACACTATTTTGTACTACATGGCAAAACAGGACTAACAATAATGTTACACGTCACTTTCACAAAAAAAATGTTACACGTCATGAAGCATAAGCATGCGATATTTTAAAAATTATAAAAAAGATAGTTTGTGCAGCCTGCATACAGAAATCCCTCTTAGCTCACCAGAGGAGCATGATGTTGGGGCCCAATCGAAAACACAGACAAGTTACAAATTTAGACATCACGTTGCGTATAAGTAAGCAAGAAGTTGGCCACTCTGTACCTCAATTAAAGTCTTAGGGAGCATAATGAACATCAGAGGGTTTCATACAAACATACTACAGCAGGCAAAACTATGCAATCATTAGCATAGTATAAACTAGATTGTGAGCCTCATGCAATAATAGTTGGTTAATAGACTTCAAAGCTTCAGGCACACTTCGGCAGAGTAATTAAATTGTAAGGCCTTTAATTATGTCAACTAATAGTGATACAAGTACCGAACATCAGGCATAATTATTTGGGCATCTCATTAAGTGAGGACAAATAAAGCAATTGAAAAGAGAAAATTAACTATGCCTGAAACAAACAAGGAATTGAACTGTTGAGTTGCATACAGTGACTTACCTTAGCAGGTTGAAGAGGCTCAGCGCAGCTTCTACTTCTCTTGCAAGGCTCCTTCCTAACATCTTGTACTTGGAAATCCTCAATCTTATCTTCATTGCACCCCCTCTGCAAGGTGACACAAACTAGTTACTCGTCTCCTTGGAAGATAAATATGCATACTTTCCAGTCTGTGAATACAAAAGGATGAGATTATAACAAAACAAGACCACATAATGAAACATGCCGCATCTCTTGCACTTGCACACAATGAAATGAGCATTTACTATGTCTGCACTATGTAAAAACTAGGCATACCTTCGAACTGGATCTCCAGGTACTCTTGGAGAGCCTACTGTAGTGTACAGCCAAACCTTTATTCACCTATGAGTTAGACAAGGCCCCACTATATCAGCCCTTAGTGTTTAAATTGTTGACAAGCTCTGTTAGAGTGTTAGGTCAAGAACAACAAGTAATCAAAGCAAACAGTCCTAGTATGGCTGGCTGATGCAAACAAGCAATTGAACAGATGTGTGAGCAAATCTTACATATCAAGAAAAGAAGCAAAGAAGGAGGCTTAAAGACCATCACTTGACTGACCAGATTTAAGGGGCATTTAAACATCATGTGCAACGTATGAACTAACATAAACATTGCATATTCCAAATTCTATAATGGAATGCACATGTATTAGGTTATGCCATGTATGATGATGCCTAAATATACAGATAGCAGACAGGAGTGATTCATCATTGCACGCACAAGTGAATTGCAGGTTAAGGGCCAGTTCGATTTCGCCTTTTCAGGGTATATTGTCAAAATAAGCCATAAAAGATGTAAAGAAGTCTTTTTTGAGTTATGGGCTTGGGCTTAACTAATTTCGCTTTGGAGGGGGGTGTTTCGGGTAGAACCTCACTAAAAATTGAAGGGAAGGGGAATAGTGAAATGACTCTGTTGTCTGCCTATATTACACTCAAAATGCAACTGCTGACGCCTGTGTCACACCTGACCCTCAAGTAAAAACAAACACGCAAGAATTCATTGCCCTGCCCGCTTGCATCTCCTCTCCCCTTTCCCTCTACCTCGATCCCCTGCCTGCAGCACTAGGGTTCCTCCAGCGAGCCGTCGCCACTGGTCCCATCTGGCCTGGTCCTCGATGATGCTATGTCCAGCTAGTCTACATGGCCGGCGGGTAGGGGCAAATCTCCCTGGCTGCTCCTCCCTCTGGCGCCGCCCCTCATTCTCATGGTCTCCAGCAGCTGCTCCACTGTGGTTCGTCCAACGCACTACTCCAGCGGGCGCTGCACAACTACGACTGATGCCACACTACGGCAGAAGGCACCTTGTTCCCCCTCCCCTCCTCCCAGGCCATGGCCTTGAGGTGCTGTTGAAGGATGAGCTCATCCAGCAAGGTGAGGATCTCCTCTGATTTTTTGCCAAATTTTCATTCTGATCCACTATACGGTGAATTGCTATGAGCTGCTTCTGCTGCTGCTATATGATGCATTGCTATGAGCTGCTCCTGCTGCTGCTGTATGATGAATTGCTATGAGCTGCTGCTATTGTATGATGAGTTGCTATGAGCTGATGCTGCTGCTATATGATGAATTGCTATGAGCTGCTGCCGCTGCTATATAATGAGTTGCTATGAGCTGCTCCTCCTGCTGCTATGTGATGAATTGCTATGAGCTGCTCCTGCTGCTA